>NC_068448.1:73626617-73666617 GCF_023373465.1 Oncorhynchus keta
GAGTGGCCCCATCACTGGTTTCTCTGGAGCACATTCAACGCCACTGAGCTACATATCTGACCAGGAAGGAAGGAGTGGCCCCATCACTGGTTTCTCTGGAGCACATTCAACGCCACTGAGCTACATATCTGACCAGGAAGGAAGGAGTGGCCCCATCACTGGTTTCTCTGGAGCACATTCAACGCCACTGAGCTACATATCTGGCCAGGAAGGAAGGAGTGGCCCCATCACTGGTTTCTCTGGAGCACATTCAACGCCACTGAGCTACATATCTGGCCAGGAAGGAAGGAGTGGCCCCATCACTGGTTTCTCTGGAGCACATTCAACGCCACTGAGCTACATATCTGACCAGGAAGGAAGGAGTGGCCCCATCACTGGTTTCTCTGGAGCACATTCAACGCCACTGAATACAATAGTGTTTGGACTCAGACCAACAGAAGTCCCAGGTGCCTCCCGTGATGATGATGCACGCACGGCTGGGTTGCCTGTAGCTGCGGGAGAAGGGTGGATCCTCAGCTCCAGGTTGTTAAGGGACAGGGCTGATAAGGAATTCTCCTGGCGGGGGTCCGTGACAGTAGCTGTATTGGTACCGTAAGCCGGTTCCCCTAAGGGGATACTGTTTGGAAGACGGGCATCCAACATTTCACCCACACCATTAAGCCTAACGCCCACACACCACAATTTGCCATAAAGCTTGTCATTGTCAACGATCCCCCTGCACTTTCAGTAATACAGGGTTGGAATGGGGGATTCTGGATTATATTCATTTTATGCTTGCCCTTTGTTTTACCACCCTCTATTTAACTCGTTTTTGCCTAATAATCACCCTCTGCTTTCTTGGTGATTCATTTGAAACAAGCACCAGTACATATAATTTGGTACCAATTCAGTCACCTGTTGTGGTGCACTGATTTGCTGGGAAGTAACCATTGTAACCATATAATGTATTAAAATCTAAAAAAAAGTATGTTTAAATTAGAAGTTGGTCTGAAGCTGAAAAAGAAAAGAAATTCAGAAGCACCACAATGCTTATTCCACCCATGCTCTACCAAGGTTTTCCAGCACCACAATGCTTATTCCACCCATGCTCTACCAAGGTTTTCCAGCACCACAATGCTTATTCCACCCATGCTCTACCAAGGTTTTCCAGCACCACAATGCTTATTCCACCCATGCTCTACCAAGGTTTTCCAGCACACAGCTTTTAACTACTACAGTAGCTACTGTATGTTGGTATATTGTACTTCAAACAATTTGTATACATGTTGCTTAGGATTCAAACCTTCTGCTAGCTCTTACCGTAGCTTGGACTTTGGAGTAGCTAAGCCCATTGCAGGCATTGTAAGGTAGCAGCATGACAATCTGCCCAAAGTTTAGTGTTGGTTTTGAACTGATCTACAGTTGAAGCCAGATGTTTACATTACATCTGTTTACACTTAGCCAAATACATTTAAACGCAGTTTTTCACAATTCCTGACATTTAATCCTAGTAATAATTCCCCATCTTAGGTCAGTTAGGATCACCACTTTATTTTAAGAATGTGAAATGTCAGAATAATACCAGAGAGAATTATTAATTTCAGCTTTTATTTCTTTCATCACATTCCCAGTTAGTCAGACGTTTACGTACACTCAATTAGTATTTAGTAGCATTGTCTTTAAATTGTTTAACTTGGGTCAAATGGTTTGGGTAGCCTTCCACAAGCTTCCCACAATAAGTTGGGTGAATTTTGACCCATTTCTCTTGACAGAGCTGGTGTAACAGAGTCAGGTTTGTAGGCCTCCTTGCTCGCACACGCTTTTTCAGTTCTGCCCACACATTTTCTATAGGATTGAGGTCAGGGCTTTGTGATGGTGACTCCAATACCTTCACTTTGTTGTCCTTAAGCCATTTTCCACAACTTTGGAAGTATGCTTGGGGTCATTCTCCATTTGGAAGGCCCATTTGCGACCAAGCTTTAACTTCCTCACTGATGTCTTGAGATGTTGCTTCAATATATCAACATAATTTTCCTGCCTCATGATGCCATCTGTTTTGTGAAGTGCACCAGTCCCTCCTGCAGCAAAGCATCCCTACAACATGATGCTGCCACCCCCATGCTTCCCGGTTGGGATGGTGTTCTTCGGCTTGCAGGCCTCCTCCTTTTTCCTCCAACCATAACGATGGTCATTATGGCCAAACAATTACATTTTTGTTTCATCAGACCAGAGAACATTTCTCCAAAAAGTACAATATTTGTCCCCATGTGCAGTTGCAGACCATAGTCTGGCTTTTTTTATGGCGGTTTTGGAGCGGCATTTCAGGTTATGTCGATATAGGACTCGTTTTACAGTGGCTATAGATACCTTTGTACATGTTTCCTCCAGTATCTTCTCAAGGTCCTTTGCTTTTGTTCTGGGATTGATAGGCACTTTTCACACCAAAGTACAGTAATCTCTAGGAGAAAGAATGTGTCTCCTTCCTGAGTGGTATGGCGGCTGAGTGGTCCCATGGTGTTTATACTTGCGTACTATTGTTTGTAAAGATGAACGTGGTACATTCAGGCGTTTGGAAATTGCTCCCAGGAATGAACCAGACTTGTGGAGATCTACTTTATTTTCTGATACACCTCCAATTGACTCAAATGATGTCAATTAGCCTATCAGAAGCTTCTAAAGCCATGACATAATTTTCTGGAATTTTCCAAGCTGTTTAAAGGCACAGTCAACTTAGTGTATGTAAACTTCTGACCCACTAGAATTGTGATTATAGTGAATTATAAATTAAATAATCTGTCTGTAAATAATTGTTGGAAAAATGACTTGTGTCATGCACAAAGTAGATGTCCTCGCCGACTTGCCAAAACTATAATTTGTTAACAAGAAATTTGTGGAGTGGTTGAAAAACGTGTGTTAATGACTCAACCTAAGTGTATGTAAACTTCCGACTTCAACTGTAGCTAGCTAGCTAGCTAGCTAATAAGCTATGTTTTGTGGAAAAATGTAGGACTGGCATTTGGATGGGTCGTCCCTAGTTACTACAAACACAAAGTCTACCCAACCAATCAGATGAGGGAGTGTGATGACGCATTTTCCGGTACGCGGTGAACACCTCATTTTCGAAATGGCATATCTTGAGTTCACGTTTGAGGACCAAATAACTAAATACAATCGGGAACAAGAATTGGCAACATCAAAAATCCCTGTAATTTAGAAAGGACAAAAGTTTTGGGCAAAAGGGTTAAATGTCCACTACAGCTCCATTGATGTTAATGGGGGCCCTCCTTTTCCTATAATCCAGGATCAGCTCTTTTGTCTTGCTCACATTGAGGGAAATGTTGTTGTCTTGGCACCACACTGCTAGGTCTCTGACCTCCTCCCTATAAACTGTCTCATTGTTGTCAGTGATCAGGCCTACCACTGTTGTGTCATCAGCAAACTTAATTATGGCGTTGGTCACGCAGGCGTGGGTTGTTGCCTACCCTTACCACCTGGGGGCGGCTGTCAGGAAGTCTAGGATCCAGTTGCAGAGGGAGGTGTTTAGTCCCAGGGTCCTTAGCTTAATGATGAGCTTGTGGGAACTCTGGTGTTGAACGCTGAGCTGTAGTCAATGAACAGCATTCTCACATAGGCATTCCTTTTTTTCCAGTTTGGAAAAGGCAGTGCGGAGTGCGATTGAGATTGCATCATCTGTGGATCTGTTGGGGCGGTATGCGAATTGGAGTGGATCTAGTGTTTCTGGGATGATGGTGTTGATGTGAGCGATGACCAGCCTTTCAAAGCACTTCATGGCTACCGAGGTGAGTGCTACGGGGTGGTTATCGTTTAGGTAGGTTACCTTCGCTTTCTTGGGCACAGGAACTATGGTCGTCTGCTTGAAACATGTAGGTATTGCAGACTCGGTCAGGGAGAGGTTGAAAATATCAGTAAAGACACTTGATATTCGGTCAATGTATGCTCTGAGTACACGTCTTTGTAATCCGTCTGGCCCTGCGGCCTTGTGAATGTTGAACTGTTTAAAGTCTTTGCTCACATCGGCTGCGGAGGGCGTGATAACACAGTCATTCGGAACAGCTGGTGCTCTCATGCATGCTTCAGTTTTGCTTGCCTCGAAGCGAGCATAAAAGGCATTTAGCTCGTCTCGTAGGCTTGCGTCACTGGGCAGCTCGTGGTTGGGTTTCTCTTTGTTGTACTAGTTTGCAAGCCCTGCCACATCCGATGAGCGTCAGAGCGGGTGTAGTAGGATTCAATCTTAGTCCTGTATTGACACTTTTTCTGTTTGATGGTTCGTCTGATGGCATAGCGGGATTTCTTATAAACTTACGGATTAGTGTCCCACTCCTTCAAAGTAGTCTTTAACTCAGTGCAGATGTTGCCTGTAATCCATGGCTTTTGGTTGGGGTATGTACGTACAGTCACTGTGGGGACGACGTCGTTGATGCACTTATTGATGAAGCCAGCGACTGAGGTGGCACACTCCTCAATGCCATTGGATGAATCCCAGAACATATTCCAGTCTGTGCTAGCAAAACAGTCCTTCAGAGTAGCATCCGAGTCATCTAACCACTTCTGTATTAAGCGAGTCACTGGTACTTCTTGCTTTTGTTTTTGCTTCTAGATGTTTGCATTGTCAGAAATACTACAAAAAGGTAGCACATCATTAGTTGTTAATGGATGTCAATGTGCACGTGAGAGCGATAAATTACATAAACTCAGCCAAAAAAGAAACGTCCCTTTTTCCGTACCCAGTCTTTCAAAGATAATTTGTAAAAATCCAAATAACTTCAGATCTTCATTGTAAATGGACTAAACACGGTTCCCCATGCTTGTTTGATGAACCATAAACAATTAATGAACATGCACCTGCGGAACAGTCGTTAAGACACTAACAGCTTACAGACAGTAGGCAAATAAGGTCACAGTTATGGAAACTTATGACACTAAAGAGGCCTTTCTACTGACTCTGAAAATCACCAAAAGTAAGATGCCCAGGGTCCCTGCTCATCTGCGCGAATGTGCCTTAGGCATGCTGCAAGGAGGCATGAGGACTGCAGATGTGGCCAGGGCAATAAATTGCAATGTCTGTACTGTGAGATGCCTAAGACAGTGGTACAGGGAGACAGGACGGACAGCTGATCGTCCTCGCAGTGGCAGACCACGTGTAACAACACCTGCACAGGATCGGTACATCCGAACATCACACCTGCGGGACAGGTACAGGATGGCAACAACAACTGCCCGAGTTACACCAGGAATGCACAAACCCTCCATCAGTCCTCAGACGATCCACAATAGGCTGAGAGAGGCTGGACTGAGGGCATGTAGGCCTGTTGTAAGGCAGGTCCTCACCAGACATCACCGGCAACAATGTCGCCTATGGGCACAAACCCACCGTCGCTGGACCAGACAGGACTGGAAAAAAGTGCTCTTCACTGACGAATCGCGGTTTTGTCTCACCAGGGGTGATGGTCAGATTCGCGTTTATCGTCGAAGGAATGAGCTTTACATCGAGGCCTGTACTCTGGAGCGGGATCGATTTGGAGGTGGAAGGTCCATCACGGTCCGGGGCGGGGTGTCACAGCATCATCGGACTGAGCTTGTTGTCGTTGCAGGCAATCTCAACGCTGTGCGTTACAGGGAAGACATCCTCTTCCGTCATGTGGTACCCTTCCTGCAGCTTCATCCTGACATGACCCTCCAGCATGACAATGCCACTAGCCATACTGCTCGTTCTGTGCGTGATTTTCTGCAAGTCAGGAATGTCAGTGTTCTGCCATGGCCAGCGAAGATCCCGAATCTCAATCCCATTGAGCATGTCTGGGACCTGTTGGATCGAAGGGTGAGGGCTAGGGCCATTCCCCCCAGAAATGTCAGGGAACTTGCAGGTGTCTTGGTGGAAGATTGAGGTAACATCTCACAGCAAGAACTGGAAAATCTTGTGCAGTCCATGAGGAGGAGATGCACTGCAGTTCTTAATGCAGCTGGTGGCCACACCAGATACTGACTGTTACTTTAGATTTTGTTCAGGGACACATTATTCCATTTCTGTTAGTCTGTGGAGCT
The DNA here is from genome assembly GCF_023373465.1 of Oncorhynchus keta. NCBI lineage: Eukaryota > Metazoa > Chordata > Actinopteri > Salmoniformes > Salmonidae > Oncorhynchus > Oncorhynchus keta. Next base: position 73,632,660 of record NC_068448.1, read on the forward strand.
TGTTCAGTTTATGTCTCAGTTGTTGGTATCTTGTTATGTTCATACAAATATTTACACATGTTAAGTTTGCTGAAAATAAACGCAGTTGACAGTGAGAGGACGTTTATTTTTTTGCTGAGTTTACATTTAATAAAAACTGTTGCACCTACAAATGTAGTGAATCCAAAATGTATTATGTCCGATGGTCCTTTTATGGATGCTATATTTTCGCTTTAATCCTATAGTTTCGCTAGAATTTGAGCTGAGTAGCCAGAGAAAATACTCTGAAAACTCAATTGCTAATAACCTGTTCATTCTGGTAAGTGGTTCTTGGTAACGGCCAGAGGGCTCATTACGAGGGGAGTATGTTGTGTACCTCCAATCAAATTGTTTTGCAAATTTGAATCGACATTGGTGTCATATGGCTTAGCTATGGTAGAGAGATTTGAAATTAACATTGAACTTCAACCAATGCATACTATTAGTAAATATTTTGACAATGCCATGGGAAATAGGACTAAAATAAAGAGTAACCCATTTTATAATGAAGAAGCAACATCATTACCTTACCCAGGCAAGTACGGGTAACCTACGTGAATTTGGTCTAACATGGAGGGCATTATTTTGGGTAAAGGATTCCAAGTTTTCACCCTGAAATGGATCGTAGAAGCCAGCCTGGTGACCAAAGAGAAACCGGCAATGCACCGTACAGAGACAGTTCTGCCACTCTGCTAACTAACTATCCATCCAGTCTGTCTCATTACCGTGGTTTTGTGGGATGCATGGTTTTCATTATCACTATGGCCATCATTACTTTCTACACATTATCGTCAGGGGGACTTTTCAGATGGTGCACTGATGTCATTCTTTTGGGGGGAAACTGCCCTGTAGACATACTGTGTTTTCCTGCTATTAATTAGTGTATCCCCAGCTAGTTAGTGGTAGCACTTGTTTCTCCATGGCGACGGAGGAAGGGCAAAGGATTGGAGCAAGGCTCGCCTTAGTAGCTGCAGGCCCTTGCAGTAGCCTGCCACTGAATTTTGACAATTAAAAAAAAACTAAAATCCTTTTATGGATAGATCATCTAAATCATTAAGTCTCCTGGGTTTCAATTAACTGGAGGTCATGCTACTGATCTATCAACAACAAGAAAAAGGAGAGAAAGAAAGATATTTTCTTTGAATTAATACAGTCTAATTAAACATATTTGAAATGTATTAACAGTGAGTATTTTTTTAAGAGGTGCACTTTCCTAATTGTAAGGGAACCCCTTAAAAATGGGTTTTGTGGTTACTGGAGTTCAATAATGCAAGAGAGAAGCTTTCATGTTTTTTAATAACAGTGCAGTTTGTCTTGATACAGTTGATGCTTAAAAAAAATGTGTTATGGAATTTTATGTTTGTGAAAACTGGGATTCATGCGAGTCATTCTGTAGCCCTTTCCTGCAGTCAAGGACCAAAAGCAGCCTCATTGGCCTCATGGGTGGAATGTTATTCATATTTTCCTTAATTAAAAATATATATATATTCTTAACTGAAAAATCTGATGTTTCTATGTCAAACAGTTGTGTTATATTTCAATCTTCTATGATGCATATAAAGTGTAATATCGTGATGCAAACTCAATCCCATACACATTAGTTAGCCCATATCCATGTGTGTGAGGAGTATACTTCTGTTTCAAAGTAGATTTGTTTAAGACTACAAAGAAACACTCTGTGTGAACCGGATTTCGCCCACTGCAGTAAAATGTTATTAAAACTGTAAAATACTGTTAAAACCAGAGGCCAAACTTCCACCAAGACACTTCAACTCAATCTTTAATCCCATCAGAAACCCATCTAGACAACAGCTTTCTAGCCTACTGTGTGGGTGGAGGTAGATTTCATTTAGAATAATAACACCCCATTTAATCATGTGCCACAAGGCATGACAGTTGGTAGACCTGAGTTGTGTCACCACATAAAGAGTGTCAAGTACTGGAGGGAGTGAATTCAAAACAGATTAAGGAGTGTTTGGTCAAAACGCAGTGTGATATGTGGGTCCCCCGTCATTTGGTGCATACAAGTCTCAGACAGACTCATTGTCATACTACGACCCACAGGGCAGCTCTAATGTGAAGTTGATCTGCGGTTGAAATTCCTCATACATACTTGTCCATGATGACATTTATCTTATTCAATTCCCCAATGCTCTGCTGTATTACCTGTCGGTTCTGGAGGAAATCAGTAACAATCCTGCTCACTGTGCTATAGGACATACACTCATGGGGGAGCAGGTCGACTTAGTATTGTCTAATATGACCCAAGTAGCTGAGCTAACATGGCAATGCAGGTAGCACTACTGTACCAGCACACACACACACGCGCATGTACACACACTCACACGCGTACACACAGTGGCGATTAATTGGACTGGTGGAGTGGTCTGAGCGATGTTGATTTCATTACCTTTCATTACGTCTTACCCACCCCTCAGAGAAATAGTTCAACCTGAGGGTGGATGGAGGGATAGAGGGATGAGAGGAGGAAGGGTAGAGGGCGAATGTAGGAGGGATGACCTTGGCTGCAACTCAGTTTCTGAGTGCGACAATGTGAGCCCCCCAATTGGTCGCTAATCGCTTACACCGCTCCCAAATCTCTCTCTTTCTCCCCCCACTCTCTCTCTCTCTGTGGTTCCTTTAGCTTCCCTCTCTCTCGCCTCTCTCCGTCCCTCTCCCCTTCCTCCTTGTAAGGTTGGCATCTCTGGCTCCAAGGTGCTGTAAGTAGCAACGTGGCGTGAGGCGAAGGCTAGCCGGGGATCTCTCTCTCTCTCGCTCTCTCTCTCGCTCTCTCTCCCTCTGCCTCTCCCTCTCCAATGGCATAATCATGTGCATCTGGGTCTCGCAATTACTTAATATGATATATTAACATATTCCTGGCAGGAGCGGCAGGAGGAGGGCGCTCGTAGGAGACAAATTATCCAAATTAATTTCTAATTTAAAATCCTTTGCCTTTTATTATAAGCTGTGGGCGCCCCTGTCTAGCAGAGAAGAAGGAGGGGAGAAAGAAGTCAAGGATATGCAGGGAGCTTCTAATGAGTCAGGCTGGTTCCTGCCCACTAACCAAATGAATAAACAATGGGCTAAAGATCCAGGAAGGAATGAACAGAGTCAGCCTTCATTAGGGCATGTGGATGTTGAAGAAGAAGAAGGAGAAGGAGAAGAAGAAGAAGAAGAAGAAGTAGAAGAAGACGGAGAAGAAGAAGAAAAATAAGAAGTAGAAGAAGAAGTAGAAGAAGACGGAGAAGAAGAAGAAGAAGAAGAAGAAGAAGAAGAAGAAGAAGACGGAGAAGAAGAAGAAAAGAAGAAGAAGTAGAAGACAAAGGAGAAGGAGAAGAAGAAGAAGAAGAAGAAGTAGAAGAAGACGGAGAAGAAGAAGAAAAATAAGAAGTAGAAGAAGAAGTAGAAGACAAAGGAGAAGGAGAAGAAGAAAAAGAAGGAGAAGAAGGAGAAGACATGACACTCCCAAGTCCAAGGCAGGGATTTTTCTCACTCCTTTGCTCTAATTAGGTTTCTGAAAGCGTAAATGTTGTGCTATGGTTTGGCTGAGAGGGAGAGGGCCAAAAGTCATTACTCTAGGTCAACTCTAGGTCAATCCGAGATACGTATTGGCCTATTCCCCAAGGAGCCAATAGGGCTGTAGAAAGTATCCACTGCCTTGGGATCATGGTATGTAGGATAATTATGGGATTGGTGGAATAGACAGTGCTTTCAAGTGCATATTTGGACTGTCTTTAAATGTGTGACTTTACAATGGCCTTATTCCTGTGTAGTTATTCTGGGATGTACAGTGACTTTACAATGGTCTTATTCCTGTGTAGTTATTCTGGGTTGTACAGTGACTTTACAATGGTCTTATTCCTGTGTAGTTATTCTGGGATGTACAGTGACTTTACAATGGCCTTATTCCTGTGTAGTTATTCTGGGATGTACAGTGACTTTACAATGGTCTTATTCCTGTGTAGTTATTCTGGGATGTACAGTGACTTTACAATGGCCTTATTCCTGTGTAGTTATTCTGGGATGTACAGTGACTTTACAATGGTCTTATTCCTGTGTAGTTATTATGGGTTGTACAGTGTAACAAGTATTGTAATTACGTGCTATTCAAACTGGATTTGTTTTGTTCGATAATATAAAGATAACGTCAAATTAAACAATCATGAGATGAAACCCAACAGCACTTATTTCACAGCTTTACAAACATGTGCAATGTGGATCATGAATTGAATTTGGGAATCCTAAGGAGAGAGTGACAATAATTATCTTTTTTTTTCTCTCCAATTCAACAAATCATGCAATAGGATGTAGCTGGACTCCTGCTGATTCTGACTGTCCAGCATGAAGGGTTATTGGGATGAAACCCCTCTACACACCTGCCATTCAATGTAAAACGTTTCGCTGCTAAAAACAGGCTTTTAACACAAAGATTATTCCACCTCACAGTATCTGCTTAACTCTTAACCACTGAGAGGTATGCATATATATATATATATTATAAAACATGTATCTTTGTGATTGATGAGCAATATCTGGTTATTGAACAATACTTCTATCACAATTATCAAGATTCATATTTATGAGAACAACGACTTGTAATGTACATTCAGATGTGGTATCATTCCAGGTTCTTCCGTCATGTTAGAACAGTGCATCAGCTCACATCGTATACAAACACCTGACCCAAACCCCAATCCATACAGTAAGTCTGAGCTTCTAATAACCTATTTAACGATGCAGCAGTGCTGTCATGGCCCCCGGCTCAGCTCAGGCTTCGCACTGATTCAATAATAGCATTGCAACTAGACTCCTGGCACGGATAAACACACAGACTCCCCCTCACAACTTACTGTACTAGGCTATGTCACTGCTGCAGAGGGGCATGGCTGCTGTAGGGCCATGGCTGCTGTAGGGGCATGGCTGCTGTAGGAGCATGGCTGCTGTAGGGGCATGGCTGCTGTAGGAGCATGGCTGCTGTAGGGGCATGGCTGCTGTAGGAGCATGGCTGCTGTAGGGACATGGCTGCTGTAGGAGTATGGCTGCTGTAGGGACATGGCTGCTGTAGGAGCATGGCTGCTGTAGGGGCATGGCTGCTGTAGGGGCATGGCTGCTGTAGGAGCATGGCTGCTGCAGGGGCATGGCTGCTGTAGGGACATGGCTGCTGTAGGAGTATGGCTGCTGTAGGGACATGGCTGCTGTAGGAGCATGGCTGCTGTAGGGGCATGGCTGCTGTAGGGGCATGGCTGCTGTAGGAGCATGGCTGCTGTAGGAGCATGGCTGCTGTAGGGGCATGGCTGCTGTAGGAGCATGGCTGCTGTAGGGGCATGGCTGCTGTAGGAGCATGGCTGCTGCAGGGGCATGGCTGCTGTAGGGGCATGGCTGCTGTAGGGGCATGGCTGCTGTAGGAGCATGGCTGCTGTAGGGGCATGGCTGCTGTAGGGGCATGGCTGCTGCAGGGGCATGGCTGCTGCAGGGGCATGGCTGCTGTAGGGGCATGGCTGCTGTAGGGGCATGGCTGCTGTAGGGGCATGGCTGCTGTAGGGGCATGGCTGCTGTAGGGGCATGGCTGCTGTAGGGGCATGGCTGCTGTAGGAGCATGGCTGCTGTAGGAGCATGGCTGCTGTAGGGGCATGGCTGCTGTAGGGGCATGGCTGCTGTAGGAGCATGGCTGCTGTAGGGGCATGGCTGCTGCAGTGGCATGGCTGCTCATTGCAGGCCTACAGTAGGCAGGCTGTGGGAGAGAAGGAGAGGCAGCTAGGCTAAGCTGTGGTAATTAACAATAGAGGATGATGTGGCGTGGATGTGGCGGGCTCATTAGTGTGCCTATACCCAGAGGTGCTGAGCACGGATACCTAATGAGATGCATATTGTAACGAAGGGGACTGTGACCGCCCGGGTTCTGTTCTCGCTGCACAAATCAAAATCTCATTTTATTGGTCACATACACATACGTATTTAGCAGATGTTATTGCGGGTGTTGCGAAACCGCAAAATTGGGGAGACTGTATGGGGCACCGCGCTGTGAATTAGAAAGATAGTTGTTAGGTGTGTGTGTGTGTGTGTGTGTGTGTGTGTGTGTGTGTGTGTGTGTGTGTGTGTGTGTGTGTGTGTGTGTGTGTGTGTGTGTGTGTGTGTGTGTGTGTGTGTGTGGTGGGCGAGCGAGAGAGCAGTGCTAGGATGCAGGCGCAGAAACAAAGCATATTGAAATATCCGATGAATCACTACAACGTCCACTAACAGACACTTGATACTAATAGCTTGGACTGATGTTTACAGTTCATTCACACAGTGTACAATGCTGCTTACCATGTTCTGCTGGAGATAATATGGATAAAGAAAAGTGAAAATGGAAAGACACAGACATGGAAAAGATCGGAAGAGACAGAGAGAAAAAGAGAGAGGGATGATAAATGACAGATTGATAAAGAGAAAGTGAGCTGTAGGGAGAGAGAGAGAGATTGATAAAGAGAAAGTGAGATGTAGGGAGAGAGAGAGAGATTGATAAAGAGAAAGTGAGATGTAGGGAGAGAGAGAGCTAGACAGAGTGAAAGAGAGGAAAGCCGAGAGAGAGAGAGAGAGAGAGAGAGAGAGAGAGAGAGAGAAAGATGCAGTAGTCGAGAGCAGAGAGCTCAGCCAGTGACACGGGTAATATCATATTCATCACAGGCCTGGCTCATATCTCATGATGGCTGGGAGAGTTTCCCCCGGGGCATGGGGAGAGGACAGCGGAGGAGGGGAGAGGAGGAGAAAAGGGAAGGGAAGGGAGGCAGCCAAACCAGGCCTGTCACGCAGAGCCACACAGGTATATTGTGAAAATGATTTAATGCGATAATAACCTCCACTTTGTCGGATAGATGATGTTTCCTCATGGTGCCTGACGGTTAATGAATGACACATTAGTAAACACTAATAAAAACATTATTAGAGACAGGGAGACAGAGAGACAGGGAGACAGAGAGACAGAGAGACAGAGAGACAGAAGAGGCAGAGAGACAGGGAGACAGAAGAGACAGAGAGACAGACAAAGAGACAGAGAGACAGAAGAGACAGAAGAGACAGAGAGACAGAGGGAAAGAAGAGACAGAGAGACAGAAGATACAGAGAGACAGAAGAGACAGAGAGACAGAAGAGACAGAGACAGAAGAGACAGAGAGACAGAAGATACAGAAGAGACAGAGGGACAGAGAGACAGAAGAGGGAGTCCGCATGAAGCGAACGAACGAGAGGGGCGAGGGGGGAATTGATGAGTACGCAAATGTCTCTTTGCCCCCTCCTTCCACTACCCCCTGTCTCCCCCAATCCTTTTTCCTGCTCAGCAGTTGTGAATAAAATCTGAAAGAAGTGGAGGACCTACGGAGGTGGCGGCTGTGTGGTGGTCCACAGACCTAATCATATGTGTACAGCAAGGGCTCACATATTTGCACATTACGTACAGTGGCTTTATATGCAGCGTGAGTCTGGGAGATATCCCTTCCGGAAATCCTTGGTGAACAGTGGCAAGTACTCACTGAAGGAACATACACGGTCACAGCCTCAGCCAAGCTGGGCTGATGTATCAGATGCTGTCATACTATGAAGTGTTGGGCACTATATGGAAACGGTATACAGCAATATAGCAACAGTCATTAAAATAGTCACTGTTTTATTTATATATAGTGTCAGAGCAGAGCAGCTGTCAGAGCAGCTCACAGATTACTGCACCTGTACATAGCCCATCTATAATTTAGCCCAAACAACTACCTCTTTCCCTACTGTATTTATTTTATTTATTTATTTATTTTGCTCCTTTGCACCCCATTATTTTTATTTCTACTTTGCACATTCTTCCACTGCAAATCTACCATTCCAGTGTTTTACTTGCTATATTGTATTTACTTTGCCACATGGCCTTTTTTTGCCTTTACCTCCCTTATCTCACCTCATTTGCTCACATTGTATATAGACTTGTTTATACTGTATTATTGACTGGATGTTTGTTTTACTCCATGTGTAACTCTGTGTCGTTGTATGTGTCGAACTGCTTTGCTTTATCTTGGCCAGGTAGCAATTGTAAATGAGAACTTGTTCTCAACTTGCCTACCTGGTTAAATAAAGGTGAAATAAAAAAAATAAAAAAATAAATGTGTATCAAAATGATATTGTTTTATATTGAAGTTGTCCACTCTATTGTGAAACTGACCACTTGGGCCAGGTCACTGTATTTATCACCGTTACTCTGTCCTGGGCCCTCATCCGGCTCGAAGGACCATGAAACAGTCTCATCTCACACCCGTATTGCCAGGCTCAGAACACACATCTCTCAGCACCTGAATTTGGTAGTCTCTGTCATTAAACAAGCCAACTTTTCAACGGTACAGTGGATCATTTTAAAGGTCAAGCCTGAATAAAAAATGTCTCTCTCTCTCACAAACACACGCGCACACACGCACACACAAACACGCACGCACACGCACACACACACAAATTGCATCCTGGCAAGAAACAAGGTCAGCAAAGGCCAGGTTTACTGTCAGCTAGTTCTCACCTACCGAAAGTAATTCACAGAAACATATGCTGCTGAACAGCAGACAGAGGGGACAGAGCTAGAGAAAGTTCTCATTCGTCTATTTCTAATTGAGGTATTATTGGCTAAGATAGAGGGACAGGCAAAGAACATCCAAACAGGCCAGACCTATCTTTGATTCAGGCAGAGATATTAGAAACAACGAGGATAAAAACCCAGATTATCTGCTTCAAAACGCTTCCCAAAGACCTAACTATTTACCAGGAGAGTTGTTGGTCCTACGTGCTCTTGCTGTTCTCTGTCTTACTTGTGCAACACACAAAAACAGAAATAATATGACTTTAAAAAGTTATTAGTTTAATTTAATAGTTACTAACAATATCATGTTTTGTACATACTTAAAGTTACAAAAGTTACCATTTACGGGTTAAATTAAGTTACTGGGGTAAATTAGCATGTTAACCACGCAGGATTGCATTCGTTCATTGATATGACCATTGTTATGTCCCAGTCAAAGCCCACTAGCTAAGCCGTATTACAATAGTGCTCTATGTCCTCTTATTTGATTGGCTTCAATTGACTTAATGGCGCAACGCGGAAATGTGTCCCCATCTACCCGTTCCCAATCCTTTTCACAGGAGATTAGATGCGTTTATGGATTTGAAATGTGCATGCAGTTTATTTTATTTATTTCATTATTTATTTATTGGTCTAATGCACTCGGCAACAAGCGAGTCGGTCTATGACAATTATGAGCTGAACATGCAGCTGTCTAAGACGATGCATAGTGTCAAAATCCAATTTCTGTTGGGGAATGAGAAAACTATTTATCTCTCACCGCGACGTCTCTGAACACTACAAACACCATTATATCTGTGGCAGACACTTCCCCAGATCATCTATCCATCTATCCAAAACACAAGTTATTTCATAAGAAAAAGAATTACAACATGCATATAGCAAAGTGTTGAGAATTGCGTATAGATAATTGTCTACCTTTAGTCTTCATACATATTTGTGTCAGCCAAATGTAAAATAAAATAAATAAAAAAAATATATATATATATTTTTTTTAAAGTATGTTTTTATTATTTTTCTTGAGATTCCAGTTGGCAATAGATTAATCATTTCACTATTTGGCCCAATATCAAAACGCTAGAGTGAGGAGAGAGAGAGATATGGTACCTTGGATCAAAATGTCTTTGTGTCCTTAATGGCAAGTGCCCTCTATTTGATATTTGGTCTGCATCGATGTGCTTAGATTCTGTCATTTGGTGGCAGAATGAGCCGGGCTAAAGAGATCATATTTCAATAACATACTGGCCTGATCATAAAGTAACTCAATGCAAATGTGTAACAGCCCGAGGCGCCTCTGCAGGACAGTCAGCAGTCAAGTGATTTCACATTTCCTTTTCTCCTTGGCTGCCTGCATATGCACACTGCCATTTGCCAAAGAGTACCAACGATGAACACACACACACACACACACACACACACACACACACACAAACGCCCACACACACACACACTAGTAGAAACCCACACACACAAACACACACATTCTACTAGACACACACACACAAACACACACATACTACTAGACACACACAGAGACAAACACACACATACTACGAGACACACACAGAGACAAACACACACATACTACTAGACACACACAGAGACAAACACACACATACTACTAGACACACACACACACACACAAACACACACATACTACTAGACACACACAGAGACAAACACACACATACTACTAGACACACACACGCTAGTAGAAACACACACACACACTGTACAAACACAAGTGTATTTACGTACATAGTGTCTAGGAGAGGACTTTTCATGGTTGCAACATTAACAAATGACTTTCTCTGCAACTCCCAGGTGACAGTGTATAACACATAGAGAGGGCTAATCGGGTCAGACACCTCAGCCAAAGGTGACAGGATACTCTCTAAGTTATGCTTATCCCTCTAACACAACATATATTACCTTACCCCCTATCTCTCCCCCCTTTCATCCCCATCAAGAGGAAACCCTTTGTTTTGGATGCAGTATATAATCAAGCTGCTTCTCCTGATAAGCAAAACAGGTCAGCAATAGCAGTCAGTGGAACGAACAAGTCAGTGAGGCTGGAGATCCAGTCATTGGAGGAGGCCTAGTGTTTGAAGCTTCCATCCATCCAGACATCACACCCAACCACTCTAACAGGGATAGTTAAACCTCTCATGTATAGCTCCTCTCCTTTGGTCTTTCCCTTCGTTTTATCAAGCAGCCTGAAAGGGGATATTAAAACAGGGGGAAACAACTCTGTTGTTAGCAGCGCAGCTGCGAGCGTCCTTGCCTCTGATGCCACGCGAAGGAGCCACGCCGTGCGGGTTTCTGTGAGCCTCGCCCAGGTATAGCTAGCTTCTCGCATTGTTTTTTAACGATGCCATTTGCCTAATGGCTACCTGTGGTTGTCAATCAGACATTAGCCCAACTTCTTTTCTCTTCTGCCTAAAACATCACTGTGCCTCCTGGTTACGGTTACCGCTTTCCACCCCTTTAATTGGGCAGGAGACGTTAAAATGAGACAAGGAACAGGAAGCAAAAACAACAAAAACATGAGGTGATGTCATGTCTTTACACCCTTTAACCCGCCTTTCTGCTGACCTGGACGGTTCCACAGGGGTACAAATTGGGATGCCAAGGGAGAGGTGGTGAGGAGGTGGTAAGCCTCTTCTTTTCTCTCTCTCTCTCTCTCTCTCTCTCTCTCTCTCTCTCTCTCTCTATCTCTCTCTCTTACACATATTGTGAGCTGTCTCTTGCACCATGTCTGTATGTCTGTCTGTCTGTTTTGTCTGTCTGTCTATCTGTCTGCCTGCGTTTAGAAGGCAGATACGAGGCACTCGGGCATATTTCTAAATATTTCTATGTAAGCAGTTTTCTTCTTCTATTGCTTGTCATTGTTGATGTCAATCCAGAATTCAAGATGGGAAGCTTTTTTTATATATATATTTTTTTTACAAGAAACTGCCTCATGCTGCAACATTACAGTCAGCCTTTATATCAATTAAATGTGCCACCAGCCTCGGTGATTAACACTACGCAGATGTGTAGTGGTAATTTGATTGACAGAGGAGGAGTGGTTTCCTTGAGCTCTTACAGGCTTTGGCATTAATCCTCTTTGATCATGATGAAGTGTTATAGCGAGAGGAATGCTCAGGTGGGCCTTCTCACCTCAAACCAGGTGTGTGTGTGTGTGTGTGTGTGTGTGTGTGTGTGTGTGTGTGTGTGTGTGTGTGTGTGTGTGTGTGTGTGTGTGTGTGTGTGTGTGTGTGTGTGTGTGTGTGTGTGTGTGTGTGTGTGTGTGTGTGTGTGTGTGTGTGTGTGTGTGTGTGCATTGGTGTGTGTGTGGGGGGGGGGGCTGCTATGGATAAGGATGACAATTCATCATGCTCTGCAAGTTATCAGAACGGCATCATGTACCAGACACTGACCTCAGCATGGAAGTCTGGGAGACTGAGTCAGACAGTCTACCACCTCCACACACACTGGTCTCCACCACATGTATCCCAACAGAGGCGTTATGACAGGCTGTGGAGACATGGAGCCCGCTGGATGAATCGTTTCATGGCCCCAGGCAGACGAGGGGAAAGAGGAGCCGTAAAATAGGATTGACGTTTAAATTGAATAATAATAGGGCCCTGAAAGAGAGATCCTAGACCATAGTGAAACCGAGAGGGAGGTGAGAAGTTCACCCTGAAAGAGAGATCCTAGACCATAGTGAAGCCCAGGGGAGGTGAGAAGTTCACCCTGAAAGAGAGATCCTAGACCATAGTGAAACCCAGAGGGAGGTGAGAAGTTCACCCTGAAAGAGAGATCCTAGACCATAGTGAAACCCAGAGGGAGGTGAGAAGTTCACCCTGAAAGAGAGATCCTAGACCATAGTGAAACCCAGAGGGAGGTGAGAAGTTCACCCTGAAAGAGAGATCCTAGACCATAGTGAAACCCAGAGGGAGGTGAGAAGTTCACCCTGAAAGAGAGATCCTAGACCATAGTGAAACCCAGAGGGAGGTGAGAAGTTCACCCTGAAAGAGAGATCCTAGACCATAGTGAAGCCCATGGGAGGTGAGAAGTTCACCCTGAAAGAGAGATCCTAGACCATAGTGAATCCCAGGGGAGGTGAGAAGTTCACCCTGAAAAAGAGATCCTAGACCATAGTGAAACCGAAAAGGGAGGTGAGAAGTTCACCCTGAAACAGAGATCCTAGACCTAGATAGAGAAACCCAGAGGGAGATGAGAAGTTCACCCAGAGACCAAACACATTCTAGCAATTTGGCTGAAACAGGACAGAAAATGTGGCCTTGAAATAAAGTTACAGTCAGAAGTTAATGGAGTGTTTTTAGGACAAAGGAGAAGACTGCTGTTTGAATCCCATGTAAAAGTGTCTGCAGTGGAGGGCAGTCATTAGGTTGAAGCAACTAATGAGTGGATAGGCCCCAATATACTGTATATATATATCTATATATAAGAGCGGACAGGGACTAAGTGAGAGCATCCCCCTCTGGACCCAGTTCCGTCTCATTAAACCCTTTTATAGCACATGACATGTGCACAGGGAAGATTGATACCCACCAATAAGATGTATATTTAGTGTTGAACACTTTTGTACAAGGATTACAAGCAGATCATTGTATATAAACATTAAAACAGAGTTAAAATATGACGTGCTTCAATCCACATTATGGGTTCTCAATATTCCAGCGTGTGGAATTGTTTATAGGGTGAGAATAAGGTGGCGAAGGGAGGGTATATTAATGAACATTTTCTAAATTTACCAGTAAACTACCAGACTTTTTGGTAGATTTTTTTTCTATTGGCCCTTTTGAGTACTTCAGACTATCACAGGTGTCTGGCCCCTGTGGGGCTTTATCACATGTAAAATATATGAAATAATGAAATACAATTATACAAAAAAAATAGCTAAAGCTGTAAAACATTAACCTACATACAAATCATCAACTTAGTAAATACCATTGTTCAATATGAGGGTTTCAGCATGAAATATCCTTTATATATATATATATATATATATTAAACTTTTATAAATTTTATTGTGTCAATATGTGAACTGGTGGCAGTTGTGAAAAAAGTCAATAGTTAGAAGAGATTCAGAGTTACTTGAAAACAATGCCATTGGTGGTGAATATATGTTTTAAATAAATTATGCTATTAAATTTTGAACAATATGGTATATCTACTAGAAACTCATGGACAATATGGGCACAGACATAATACATTAATACTATACTGTTTTTTAAAGTTATTGAAGTATTTGGTTTGACTTAGGACCCAAACATTTGATAAATTGATTTTCTGTTAGGTACCAAAAATCCAGAAGATTCCGTTAGCTTTGGTAAATTACCCGAGGTGAGAAATAACAGCCACACGTGACCTATTTCCTAAATTGTGAGACAATTCCATTCTTTCCACATGGCTTCCACCCTCCCATAAATCCACACAGTTACAAGAAACCAATCTAATCCATCAGAAAATAATGACTAGAAAAGACCAACGTGATGATTTCATTTCTTCACAGTCAAGCCTCTTTAGAGTTTGCAAGTGCAAACATTGTACACGTTCATATCAACACTCTAGTCCATCTCTGAGCTTGTATCAACAAAAGTGCTTTGCGAGATTCACTTGACGAACATAAGTACCATTAGAGTAGTCCCCAAACAACACTAGCCTCAGATCAACTTCACAGTAAATTAGCCCAGCACAATTAGCACAGCAGCGGACGTCAACGTGACCCATCTGATCATGCCATTAAAGACCCACCCAATCACAACTTGCAAGTTTACTGGATAATTTCTCAAATCAATGGTCTTGGTAAATTGCCAGATCAACTGGATGTGGCCGATTAAAGGAAAGTGGGGGGACAGCCTAGATTAGCATTTAGTTTGAGGGCAATGGTGTTTAATTATGCAGTGCTAGCTACCGCTACAACACTGCAGTCAGGTTAAATACTTGGACCGCCCCCTGTAATCTAAGGGGTGAGGCTGGGGGAGGAGAGGGATTGATGACACATTGTCGACAATAGCGGCTGTTGGTGGAGGGGAGGGCTCAGTGCAGAATTACAAACAATGACACTCATTAAGGTAATGAGCAATTGCCCCTAAAAAAAATCAAGATAAACGGCCTTTGTGGCATCGATGTGAGTCAGAAACATTTATTCAACTCTCAAAATTGACTTCAAAGTGTAAATAGGATAATTTTGGTCTTAAAGTCAATCCTGTACAAAATGGAGTTTTGTGAGACTTGCGGTCGTGGAAGCATTACAATGTAAATGAAGGTTGTGTTTGTTTCAAACCTGCCCACAGCTGGAGGCACACAAGTAATCATCAATTCAGAGTGCAGCTGCACGGGACACATGCCTGTGGTAAATTTGGGTGGATTTAGGATGTACCTATGGAGCTAGTTAGGGACCATTGTTAAATTACACAATGTGGAATAATATGTAAAAACCTCAAACTATAAATAGTATAACATTCATATACAAATATTGAAAATCAAAATGACTGCTTTAGCGCATTTTAGTGTTAATGAGGTGTGCAACATATATGAGTACATGAGACAATATTGTCTCAATTACATTGTGTAATTTATTCACGGTCCCTAACTAGCCCAGTAGTCAAACCAACTTTGCCACGGTTGAACACCAGCCGTCTGAAGTTAATTGGTGTAATAATTTAGATAATTCTTCCCACCTGCAAACACACATATGAGACACCCACGTCAAACCACACCCCGAAACCAACTCACATTTGAATTCAGTCATGGCCGCCAGCATTTCTTAATTAACCAAATCTGAAATGAGGCCAAATCAGGAAGTGCAGTCACCCTTTTTTCATCTCATCCCCTCAGGAGATTTTAAATTCTGGCAAAATAATTGAATATACTGTACCGTCAAACGCTAGAAAACAACTATATAGACTGTTCTCTCTGCTACCGCACGGTAAGCTGTACCGGAGTGCCAAGTCTCGGTCCAAGAGGCATCTAATCAGCTTCTACACCCAAGCCATAAGACTCTTGAGCATCTAATCAAATGGCTACCCAGACATTCACTCTGTACCGGCACCCCCTATATATAGCCTCACTATTGTTATTTCACTACTGGTCTTTAATTATTGGTTACTTTTATTTATTGTATTTTGTAGGTATTTTTCTTAAAACTGCATTGTTGGTGAAGGGCAGGTAAGTAAGCATTTCACTGTAAGGTCTACTACACCTGTTGTATTCAGCATTTCACTGTAAGGTCTACTACACCTGTTGTATTCAGCATTTCACTGTAAGGTCTACTACACCTGTTGTATTCAG
Organism: Oncorhynchus keta; assembly: GCF_023373465.1. Lineage (NCBI taxonomy): Eukaryota > Metazoa > Chordata > Actinopteri > Salmoniformes > Salmonidae > Oncorhynchus > Oncorhynchus keta. The sequence goes on from NC_068448.1 coordinate 73,648,564, forward strand.
CATTTCACTGTGAGGTCTACTACACCTGTTGTATTCTGCATTTCACTGTGAGGTCTACTACACCTGTTGTATTCAGCATTTCACTGTGAGGTCTACTACACCTGTTGTATTCAGCATTTCACTGTGAGGTCTACTACACCTGTTGTATTCAGCATTTCACTGTGAGGTCTACTACACCTGTTGTATTCAGCATTTCACTGTGAGGTCTACTACACCTGTTGTATTCAGCATTTCACTGTGAGGTCTACTACACCTGTTGTATTCGACACGTGACAAATAAAATGTATTTATTTCCCTGCAGGTCCATGACTTGGTTCTTATGTTGTTATTACACTACATTGTTGTGTATCAAAAGCTTATGGATATCAAACAAGTTGGTCATTTCAGCTGCTGCCCACTGGACCTTGAATTGAGAGAGTAAACAACATTAGTTGTTGATTGGTTCTCTGAGTAGCAACTGCACATTGCCACTAGGGGTGAGCAAAGAGCTCTGGTACACTAGCGGTGAGTATAAGAAAGGGATGCACCTTGACGACAGTCACAATAGCAGACAGAGGACTGAACACTATGCAGACCCCTTGCATTCTGAATGGGATATTTTTTTTTTTTTTTACTCACAGTGAGAGTAGGCTATGCTCCCCCCACACACACACCCACTTTCTACCCAGGCCTATTTGGCTACGTTTAATTATCTTGTGTGATAACACTAAGAAATGAACATAAGATAAGAGGTTAACATGAAAACAATATGACGCATCCAGAGAGTGCACAGTGGCATTGGGATTCCCACTTAATACCACCTTTCCCCGATGCCAGGTAGTGCCCCCATGTGCCCCTAGCTTCCCCGATGTCAGGTAGTGCCCCCATGTGCCCCCAGCTTCCCGGTGCCAGGTAGTGCCCCCATGTGCCCCCAGCTTCCCCGGTGCCAGGTAGTGCCCCCATGTGCCCCCAGCTTCCCGATGCCAGGTAGTGCCCCCATGTGCCCCTAGCTTCCCCGATGCCAGGTAGTGCCCCTAGCTTCCCCGATGCCAGGTAGTGCCCCTAGCTTCCCCGATGCCAGGTAGTGCCCCTAGCTTCCCCGATACCAGGTAGTGCCCCTAGCTTCCCCGATGCCAGGTAGTGCCACCATGTGCCCCTAGCTTCATCAGCCAGTCCGCACTTCCACGAAATTAAGCTTAAAACATCCATGGAGGGAAACTCTTAAAATCCAGGTAATGTATGTAGCATGAAATGCCGAGGCCATGCTCTAGCGATCAGAGCTCTGAAAACTGACCTATTTTACACAGCGCTCAATCACTGTTCTCTAGGTTTCTATCCCCCCTCCTTCACTGCCACCACCTCCAACATCTAGCTAGAGAGAACATGTAGTTGATCATTGGTTTGGGATTTTATTAGTCTAACAGTAGAAGCCGTACAGAGGCAGAGAGAGAGAGTGAGTGAGAGAACGAGAGAGAGAGAGAGTGAGAGAACGAGAGAGAGGCACAGAGAGAGAGAGGCACAGAGAGAGAGAGGCACAGAGAGAGAGAGGCACAGAGAGAGAGAGGCACAGAGAGAGAGAGAGAGAGGCACAGAGAGAGAGAGGCACAGAGAGAGAGAGAGGGAGGCACAGAGAGAGAGAGAGGGAGGCACAGAGAGAGAGAGAGGGAGGCACAGAGAGAGAGAGAGGGAGGCACAGAGCGAGAGAGAGAGAGGCACAGAGAGAGAGAGAGAGGACGAGAGAGAGAGGACGAGAGAGAGAGGATGAGAGAGAGAGAGAGGCAGAGAGAGAGAGAGGCAGAGAGAGAGAGAGAGGCAGAGAGTGAGGACGAGAGAGAGGCAGAGAGTGAGGCAGAGAGAGTGAGGCAGAGAGAGTGAGGCAGAGAGAGTGAGGCAGAGAGAGAGAGGCAGAGAGAGAGTGAGGACGAGAGAGAGGACGAGAGAGTGAGGCAGAAAGAGTGAGGACGAGAGAGTGAGGAAGAGTCTGCTACTAGAGCGATCAGTGGGTCCCAGAGCGATAGGAGTCTGGGGAAGGAAGAGACAGAGAGATATGAGAGAGAGAGGGATGCTATCCAGACTGCTATTGCTATATTACGTGGTATATCTCAGACTGAGAACTACAAATGCCTGCTTTTGATAAGGTAAACAAACACCTTATTGGTATGTCGTTACAATAACAGACAGACAAGCTCTGTCTCTTGACTGGATACTTTAAGTAAATTGTCTTCATGTTGTTTATCCTTTATTCCATTATCAACGTGAAATGGTTATTGCACTTAATGCCATAAAATAATAGAATTGAAGTCAAAAAGGTCAAGGAGCATTGATTTGGATATTTTCATTTGTCTATACAGTATGTCTGTCTAACACACACACACACACACACACACACTCACCAGACAACACAAGGCTCTGTCTCTGATCAAAGGCGGAGACCACGGGGTCCCCAGCATAGCGAGAGCAAACGATTTGAGGCATATGTCAAGTTCTTGTGGATTCAAAACAAAGCTCTGTCAGGATGGTGAGCTAGGCAGTGTGCAGACGGTACAGTGGGATCCTCAAGTCCAAGACCAAACCCATCCCTTCCAATCGCTCCCCACAGACTGCAGACTTGTGTTCCCTTGTGAAAGGCTGCAGTGGATTTGCCTGGGAGACATAGAGAGCTAGAGAGGGCTGTGGCATCCAGGAGACTAAGTCCATTCACATTACCCGCAGTGGGAGATGGCGGCAACGAAAGGGAAGGATAGAGGGAGGGAGCCCTTCTCTTCTCTCTGGAGTTAAGCTGGAGAGATGCACACAGTGCACAGAGAGAGAGAGAAAGAGAGAGTGCGATATAGAAGGAGAGAGAGAGAAAGAGAGAGAGCGAGAGAAAGAAATAATGAGAGTGAAAGAGAGAGAGAGACATACAACGTAAAACACCAAATAATGCAGAGCAGAAATAGGCCGTTACCCGCTAATGTTCAAAATCCAGAAAAGATACATTAAATTCTACAACCACCTAAAAGGAAGCGATTCCCAAACCTTCCATAACAAAGCCATCATCTACAGAGAGATGAACCTGGAGAAGTCCCCTCAGCAAGCTGGTCCTGGGGCTCTGTTCACAAACACAAACAGACCCCCCACAAAGCCCTAAGACAGCAACACAATTAGACCCAACCAAATCATGAGAAAATAAAACGATAATTACTTGACAAATTGGAAAGAATTAACAAAAACACAGAGCAAACAAGAATGCTATTTGGCCCTAAACAGAGAGCACAGGGTGGCAGAATACCTGACAACTGTGACTGACCCAAACTTAAGGAAAGCTTTGACTACAAAGAGAAGCACAGCCGCGAGCTGCCCAGTGACACGAGTATACCAGATGAGCTAAATCACTTCTATGCTTGCTTCGAGGCAAGCAACACTGAGGCATGCATGAGAGCATCAGCTGTTCCGGACGACTGTGTCATTACGCTCCCCGTAGCCGACGTGAGCAAGAGCTTTAAACAGGTCAACATTCACAAGGCTGCGGGGCCAGACGGATTACCAGGACGTGTGCTCCCTATGTGTGCTGACCAAACTGGCAGATGTCTTCACTGACATTTTCAACATGTCCCTGATTGAGTATGTAATACAACATGTTTCAAGCAGACCACCATAGTCCCTGTGCCCATGAACACTAAGGCAACCTGCCTAAATGACTACAGACCCGTATCACTCACGTCCGTAGCAATGAAGTGCTTTGAAAGGCTGGTAATGGCTCACATCAACACCATTATCCCAGAAACCCTAGACCCACTCCAATTTGCATACCGCCCAAACAGATCCACAGATGATGCAATCTCTATTGCGCTCCACAATGCCCTTTCCCACCTGGACAAAAGGAACACCTACGTGAGAATGCTGTTCATAGACTACAGCCCAGCGTTCAACACCATAGTGCCCTCAAAGCTCATCACTAAGATAAGGATCCTGGGACTAAACACATCCCTCTGCAGCTGGATCCTGGACTTCCTGACGGGCCGCCCCCAGGTGGTGAAGGTAGGTAGCAACACATCTGCCACGCTGATCCTCAACACTGGAGCCCCTCAGGGGTGCGTGCTCAGTCCCCTCCTTTTTTCCCTGTTCACCCACGACTGTGTGGCAAAGCACTACTCCAACACCATCATTAAGTTGGCAGACGACACAACAGTCGTAGGCCTGATCACCGACAACGACAAGACAACCTAAAGGGAGGAGGTCAGAGACCTGGCAGGGTGGTGCCAGAATAACAACCTATTCCTCAACGTGACCAACCTAAGGAGATGATCGTGGACTACAAGAAAAGGAGGACAGAGCACGCCCCCATTCTCATCGACGAGGCTGTAGTGGAGCAGGTTGAGAGCTTCAAGTTCCGTGGTGTCCACATCACCAACAAACTAGAATAACACCAGGCGGTGTCAGAGGAAGGCCTTAAATATTGTGAAAGACCCCATCCACCCCAGTCACAGACTCTCTACTACCGCATGGCAAGCGGTACCGGAGTGCCAAGTCTAGGACCTAAAGGCTTCTCAACCATTTTTACCCCCAAGCCAAAAGACTCCTGAACAGGTAATCAAATGGCTTCCAGTACTATTTGCATTGTGTGCCCCCCCCAACCCCTTTTTTACGCGGCTGCTACTCTCTGTTTATCATATATGCATAGTCATTTTAACTATACGTTCATGTACATACTACCTCAATTAGCCCGAATAATTGGTGCCCCCGGCTACCCGGACTAACTGCATTGTGTCCCGTCACCCACCACCCACCAACCCCTCATTTACGCTACTGCTACTCTTTGTTTATCATATTTGCATAGTCACTTTAACCATACTTACAAGTACATGTGCCTGTATATAGCCTCGCTCCTGTTATAGCCTCGCTGATGTATATAACCTCGCTACTGTATATAGCCTCTCTACTGTTATAGCATCTCTACTGTATATAGCCTCGCTCCTGTTATAGCCTCGCTACTGTATATAACCTTGCTACTGTGTATAGCCTCTCTACTGTTAAAGCCTCTCTGCTGTATATAGCCTCTCTACTGTATATAGCCTCGCTACTGTATATAGCCTTGCTCCTGTATATAACCTCTCTACTGTATATAGCCTCTCTACTGTATATAGCCTCGCTACTGTATATAACCTCTCTTCTGTATATAGCCTCTCTAATGTATATAGCCTCTCTACTGTATATAGCCTCACTACTGTATATAGCCTGTCTACTGTATATAGCCTCTCTACTGTATATAGCCTCTCTACTGTATATAGCCTCTCTACTGTATGTAGCCTCTCTGCTGTATATAGCCTCTCTACTGTATATAGTCTCTTTACTGTATATAGCCTCTCTACTGTATATAGCCTCTCTACTGTATATAGCCTCTCTACTGTATATAGCCTAGCTCCTGTTATAGCCTCGCTACTGTATATAGCCTCGCTACTGTATATAGCCTGTCTACTGTATATAGCCTCGCTCCTGTTATAGCCTCGCTACTCTATATAGCCTCTCTACTGTATATAGCCTCTCTACAGTATATAACCAGTCTACTGTATATAGCTTCGCTACTGTATATAGCCTCTCTACTGTATATAGCCTGTCTTCTGTATATAGCCTCGCTACTGTATATATTCTCTCTACTGTATATAGCCTGTCTACTGTATATAGCCTCACTACTGTATATAGCCTCGCAACTGTATATAGCCTCGCAACTGTTATAGCCTCTACTGTATTTAGCCTCTCTACTGTATATAACCTGTCTACTGTATATAGCTTCGCTACTGTATATAGCCTCTCTACTATTTATAACCTCACTACTGTATATAGCCTCTCTACTGTATATAGCCTCGCTACTGTATATAGCCTCTCTACTGTATATAGCCTCTCTACTGTATATAGCCTCTCTACTGTATATAGCCTCGCTACTGTATATAGCCTGTGTACTGTATATAGCCTGTGTACTGTATATAGCCTGTGTACTGTATATAGCCTCTCTACTGTATATAGCCTCTCTACTGTATATAGCCTCTCTACTGTATATAGCCTCTCTACTGTATATAGCCTCTCTACTGTATATAGCCTGTCTCCTGTTATAGCCTCTCTACTGTATATAGCCTCTCTACTGTATATAGCCTCTCTACTGTATGTAGCCTCTCTGCTGTATATAGCCTCTCTACTGTATATAGTCTCTCTACTGTATATAGCCTCTCTACTGTATATAGCCTCTCTACTGTATATAGCCTCGCTACTGTATATAGCCTCTCTAATGTATATAGCCTCACTACTGTATATAGCCTCACTACTGTATATAGTCTCTCTACTGTATATAGCCTTTCTACTGTATATAGCCTTTCTACTGTTTATAGCCTCACTACTGTATATAGCCTGTCTACTGTATATAGCCTCTCTACTGTATATAGCCTAGCTCCTGTTATAGCCTGTCTACTGTATATAGCCTGTATATAGGAGTCAATCACCACCTTCCGGAGACACCTGAAACCCAACCTCTTCAAGGAATACCTAGGATAGGGTGAGTAAGGGTAAGTAATCCTTCTCACCCCCTCCCCTTCTCCCCCCAACAAGATTTAGATGCAAGTGGCTGTTCCACTGGTTGTCATAAGGTGTATGCACCAATTTGTAAGTCGCTCTGGATGAGAGCGTCTGCTAAATGACTTAAATGTAAATGTAAATGTACTGTATATAGCCTCGCTCCTGTTATAGCCTCGCTACTCTATATAGCCTCTCTACTGTATATAGCCTCTCTACAGTATATAACCTGTCTACTGTATATAGCTTCGCTACTGTATATAGCCTCTCTACTGTATATAGCCTGTCTTCTGTATATAGCCTCGCTACTGTATATATTCTCTCTACTGTATATAGCCTCGCTACTGTATATAGCCTCGCTACTGTACATAGCCTCGCAACTGTTATAGCCTCTCTACTGTATATAGCCTCTCTACAGTATATAACCTGGCTACTGTATATAGCCTCTCTACTGTATATAGCCTGTCTTCTGTATATAGCCTCGCTACTGTATATATTCTCTCTACTGTATATAGCCTGTCTACTGTATATAGCCTCGCTACTGTATATAGCCTCGCTACTGTATATAGCCTCGCAACTGTACATAGCCTCGCAACTGTTATAGCCTCTCTACTGTATATAGCCTCTCTACTGTATATAACCTGTCTACTGTATATAGCTTCGCTACTGTATATAGCCTCTCTACTGTTTATAACCTCGCTACTGTATATAGTCTCTACTGTATATAGCCTGTCTACTGTATATAGCCTCTCTACTGTATATAGCCTGTCTACTGTATATAGCCTGTCTACTGTATATAGCCTCTCTACTGTATATAGCCTAGCTCCTGTTATAGCCTGTCTACTGTATATAGCCTGTCTACTGTATATAGCCTCCCTCCTGTTATAGCCTCGCTACTCTATATAGCCTCTCTACTGTATATAGCCTCTCTACAGTATATAACCTGTCTACTGTATATAGCTTCGCTACTGTATATAGCCTCTCTACTGTATATAGCCTGTCTTCTGTATATAGCCTCGCTACTGTATATATTCTCTCTACTGTATATAGCCTGTCTACTGTATATAGCTTCGCTACTGTATATAGCCTCTACTGTATATAGCCTCACTACCTCCTCTGCTCTCATCCTTCTAGACCTATCGGCTGCCTTCGATACTGTGAACCATCAGATCCTCCTCTCCACCCTCTCCGAGTTGGGCATCTCCGGCGCGGCCCACGCTTGGATTGCGTCCTACCTGACAGGTCGCTCCTACCAGGTGGCGTGGTGAGAATCTGTCTCCTCACCACGCGCTCTCACCACTGGTGTCCCCCAGGGCTCTGTTCTAGGCCCTCTCCTATTCTCGCTATACACCAAGTCACTTGGCTCTGTCATAACCTCACATGGTCTCTCCTATCATTGCTATGCAGACGACACACAATTAATCTTCTCCTTTCCCCCTTCTGATGACCAGGTGGCGAATCGCATCTCTGCATGTCTGGCAGACATATCAGTGTGGATGACGGATCACCACCTCAAGCTGAACCTCGGCAAGACGGAGCTGCTCTTCCTCCCGGGGAAGGACTGCCCGTTCCATGATCTCGCCATCACGGTTGACAACTCCATTGTGTCCTCCTCCCAGAGCGCTAAGAACCTTGGCGTGATCCTGGACAACAGGGTCGTTCTCAACTAACATCAAGGCGGTGGCCCGTTCCTGTAGGTTCATGCTCTACAACATCCGCAGAGTACGACCCTGCCTCACACAGGAAGCGGCGCAGGTCCTAATCCAGGCACTTGTCATCTCCCGTCTGGATTACTGCAACTCGCTGTTGGCTGGGCTCCCTGCCTGTGCCATTAAACCCCTACAACTCATCCAGAACGCCGCAGCCCGTCTGGTGTTCAACCTTCCCAAGTTCTCTCACGTCACCCCGCTCCTCCGCTCTCTCCACTGGCTTCCAGTTGAAGCTCGCATCCGCTACAAGACCATGGTGCTTGCCTACGGAGCTGTGAGGGGAACGGCACCTCAGTACCTCCAGGCTCTGATCAGGCCCTACACCCAAACAAGGGCACTGCGTTCATCCACCTCTGGCCTGCTCGCCTCCCTACCACTGAGGAAGTACAGTTCCCGCTCAGCCCAGTCAAAACTGTTCGCTGCTCTGGCTCCCCAATGGTGGAACAAACTCCCTCACGACGCCAGGACAGCGGAGTCAATCACCACCTTCCGGAGACACCTGAAACCCCACCTCTTTAAGGAATACCTAGGATAGGATAAAGTAATCCTTCTCACCCCCCTAAAAGATTTAGATGCACTATTGTAAAGTGGCTGTTCCACTGGATGTCATAAGGTGAATGCACCAATTTGTAAGTCGCTCTGGATAAGAGCGTCTGCTAAATGACTTACATGTAAATGTAAATGTACTGTATATAGCCTGTGTACTGTATATAGCCTCTCTACTGTATATAGCCTCTCTGCTGTGTATAGCCTGTCTACTGTATATAGCCTCTCTACTGTATATAGCCTGTCTCCTGTTATAGCCTCTCTGCTGTACATAGCCTCTCTGCTGTATATAGCCTCTCTATATACAGAGAGAGAGAGGGGGAGGGAGAGAGAGAGAGGGGGAGGGAGAGAGAGAGAGAGAGAAAGGGTGAGTGAGAGAGAGAAAGGGTGAGTGAGAGAGAGAGAGAGAAAGGGTGAGTGAGAGAGAGAGAAAGGGTGAGTGAGAGAGAGAAAGGGTGAGTGAGAGAGAGAGAAAGGGTGAGTGAGAGAGAGAGAGAAAGGGTGAGAGAGAGAGAGAGAGAGAGAGAGAGAGAGAGAGAGAGAGAGAGAGAGAGAGAGAGAGAGAGAGAGAGAGAGAGAGAGAGAGAGAGAGAGAGAGAGAGAGAGAGAGAGACCTGGAGTACTAAACATATGTCCACAGAGGAGGTGGATAGAGCACACTTGTATTGTGTGTTGATGTACTACAGCCCGTGCACACACAAGCACGTAGAAACACGGAGTTGGATTCCTTTCCTTTTATCTTCCACTAAACACAGTGATATAGTTAGACAACCCCGGAGACTCAACTCCAGCCAGTGTTACTCATCATCAAAGTGCATTAAAAGTGGGAACTAGAAAGTAAACAACGTAAAGAGAATATATTGTATGTGATGAGTAAAGAAATGAACCAATGATAAACACACTGTATGGTTGAAATCAAGTGAGAGCCTGTTTCATTTATCCTCTGATAGAGGTTGGTTGGTTTTAAATATAAGATAAATGGTCATATAAATGGTAAAGAAAATATACAACAAAAAAATGAGTTAACAGTGCTTTAAAGTATTTTTTACTTAAGTACTTTACACATCTGAGTATGATGTAATGTCGAATTAATTTCGCCACATTTCCAGCCTGTCTGGAATGGTCAAAAAAGCAGTTTTCTAGTTTGTTCCAGGGAAGTGTTACACTCTGGGGTTTCCTTTGTAGCTTGCTAACCGCAATAATCATAGTAGTACATTGCTGCGTATTAAGCCAGGGACATTAACCTACATTTATTTCCCATATAAATAAATGTTGGTGTATTTGTCTGTGTGTCAGCAGTGCTATGGACAGACATAGTATCTAGTGTGTAAATGTTCCCTGATTGGATGCAGACCAGGAGAAACACCGTGGTTGTGTTGTTGAGGCGCTGGTTGTACAATGGAGAGGACTTGGAAATGCTAACGAGTCCATGAGTAATGATGATCAACTTTATTTTGTTCTACCAATGAGTGCACATTACTTAATGATGTTCGATGGCGGCCGTGAGTGTTACAGACAATAAATATATTACACCAATGCATCTTAAATGGGCATCCCTAAGGAAACCCATTTGAATTGTAAATTGTGTTGCCGACCTCATTTTTCATATGCAAGAGCCATGCGGTGAGGCGAATTCCAAACAACTGTGTACTCAATGTGCAGTGTTTTCCATTTTCACATCTTTATGCTCTCTACTTTGGTATGGATTTATTTATATCAAATGGTGCAGTGTTTACTGTTGTCAGACATGGACTGAGACCAGAATGACACAGTCTACCCTATCCATTCAACAGAGGGTTCTACCTGGAACCCAAAAGGGTTCTACCTGGAACCAAAAAGGGTTCTACATGGAACCCAAAAGGATTCTACCTGGAACCAAAAAGGGTTCTCCTACAGGGGAGGACATTCAAATAACTTTTTGGAACCCTTTTCTCATAATGTATTAAACAGGTTGATGATCAATTAACCCTGGAAATGACTGAGGCTCAATAACATGTCTGCCAGTGAGCTTTCAGCACCTGACATTGAAGTGGCAGGTTGGTGGGCTCCCCAGGGACAGAGGGGAACGGGGCAGGATGCAGGACACACACATTCCTGGGGGGGGGGCGACAGCATCATATGCCCTGCAGTACAACGCCCAATACGATTGGCTCATTAACATACCAAGACAGGGCACCTTCCTTCTATATTGATTGTTTACAGTAGCTTTTGGGATGTGATAAAACGTTATTTAATCAAGCACCTCTTTCAGAGCTCCAGCTCCCTGTTAAACTAGACTACAGCTTTTCCGTACACGTTATCTCCCAAAATAAACACACACAAAAAAAATCAAAGGCTACCTTGGTTACCTCCCACAGCATTAAAACTCTACACAAGAAGGTAGCTAGCTCACTATGTCTATTCGCTCTAAAGGAAGGTTGAGTGACAGATTTGCAGGATTTATGTTTCTCTGGCTGCCAAATGGAGCCAGGAGTGTGTCTGTGTTTAGGCCTCTGACGTGGTGTTTTCAGGACATTAGACATCACGCTGGGTTATCACGGTTGAACGATCAAGAAGAAGAAAGTAGCGGAGATAAAACACAAAACGTGTCTGGCACAACACAACACAACACAACACACACACACACACATACATACACACACACACGCACGCACGCACGCACACACACACACACACACACACACACAAACAACAATAAATCCACAGTTAAGGTAAGCCTTCCCTTAAATGTGAAATTGTTGTAGGTTGACAGTGACTGAGAATGCTAGGGTGCTGTGGTTGGTGTTTTCTAGGATCTAGCAATGCGAATTACCTAGTTGGAACCCTCATTAGATGTGATTTGCGATATCTAAGACTATTTGACAATACATGCAGTGGACACTGTACATGCAGTAAAACAGAGAAATCCCAAAACAATAGGAGACACGGCTGTTGAGTGACCTGACACATCTTTCTCTACCGAGATACAAAGAGATTTTCAGGTTGAACAAAAACACATACCATTTCATAATGTGTGGTTGAGTAACCTTTGATTTGTCCCTGATGTTGAAGGTATGTCAAAAACAATACTCAGGGGCTCGCTATTAGCATGTCACCAGGGAGGACTGGCCTGTCTCTACACAGTCATGTGCTATCCCTTAGCCATTCAAACAAACGCCCAGGCTAATGCAATCTCCCCGGCTCACTTTGGCTGTGGACGGCACAGGCCTATGCTTGGTAACAACTTTACATTCACCGCTGTCACAAAGGTCTCCGCACCTTGAGGGAAAAAAACTGCAGAGTGCAAGCACATTATCCCCCCACTCCCTCACACTTCCAAGGGGATCACTGCCCTGCGCCTGCAGACGTAACCATCCGCTTAGCACAGCTTGGCAGGATCCTAGTCCTCTCCCTGGATGCTTCACGATGGCCGTCCAGCAGTTCTGACAGCTTGTCAGCATCCCTAACTGTCCTGTCCCTGAGACTAGGAGACTGAGCCAGAGCTCTCATCGCATTCCTGATGACAAAGGTTGCTTGTCTCTTAAAGGACTCCGACGCCATCATCATGTCTAACCTCAGATACACACCAAGTTCCTGTCTCTTCCATTGGCATCTGTGGGCGCTATGGCTGATTGGACGTAGAAGAGTGTGAGAGCAGAGAAAGATGGCGTGATGCCAACACACCACAGTTTAATAAGCTACATGTTGGTACAGAGAGAGTGTGAGCAGCCCAGAGGACAATGCAACAAGAGGAAACTTCCATCTGTAGAACGTCAATAACGTGTTTAAAGTCTGTAAAGCTACAAAGCTCAAGTCGAAATAGGGGCTAACATTTATTTTCCTCACCATCTCAAGATGATGTCATGGCGTCCGTCTCACTACGCTTCTTCTCACTTGCAATGACATCAGACCTCTGTTTGTTGCTGCCAACCCTCTTTCCCAGCCCAGTGAACTCAGTGTCTCAGCCCTCCCTTCCTTCCAGCAATGTTCCTTCCCATCAGACAGTGATGAGCCATCTGCCTCCTCTTCCATCTCCATGCCTCTCATTTGGCCTCCCAGTAGGACTATGTATATTTATGATAACCGGTGAGCTCCTCTTCTAAGACTCATGTGGAGGGCCTAATTAATCTGCTGGCCTCTGGCATCGCCTCGCGTGTCCCTGAGCATCTGACATGTACACGGCCACGCTTTCCTATTCAGCCACGGATGTCGTATAAAGCTCCGTTACTTGAGCCAGCCATTACCACAAGCCCATCCTCCCCAGTTAAGGGCCACCAACTCTCCTGTGGAAAAGAGAGAGAGACAGACCAGTTTCTCAATCTAGGAATGTTTGACTTGACCTGCTTGTTTCAAGTATGGGGTCAATTACGGGTGAAAAACAAACTAGAGAGATGCACACCATTGGCCCTCTTCTACAAAACAAAATGTTATGCCTAGAATTTGTATCTGTTTTCAAGACATATACACCTGTGTATTTGATGGGTTCTGCATTCTGTCACATAGGTAGGTGAGGCCAGGAGGTGAGGCCAGGAGGTGAGGCCAGGAGGTGAGGCCAGGAGGTGAGGCCAGGAGGTGAGGCTAGGAGGTGAGGCCAGGAGGTGAGGCCAGGAGGTGAGGCCAGGAGGTGAGGCCAGGAGGTGAGGCCAGGAGGTGAGGCCAGGAGGTGAGGCTAGGAGGTGAGGCCAGGAGGTGAGGCCAGGAGGTGAGGCCAGGAGGTGAGGCCAGGAGGTGAGGCCAGGAGGTGAGGCTAGGAGGTGAGGCCAGGAGGTGAGGCCAGGAGGTGAGGCCAGGAGGTGAGGCCAGGAGGTGAGGCCAGGAGGTGAGGCCAGGAGGTGAGGCCAGGAGGTGAGGCTAGGAGGTGAGGCCAGGAGGTGAGGCCAGGAGGTGAGGCCAGGAGGTGAGGCTAGGAGGTGAGGCCAGGAGGTGAGGCCAGGAGGTGAGGCTAGGAGGTGAGGCCAGGAGGTGAGGCTAGGAGGTGAGGCCAGGAGGTGAGGCCAGGAGGTGAGGCCAGGAGGTGAGGCCAGGAGGTGAGGCCAGGAGGTGAGGCCAGGAGGTGAGGCCAGGAGGTGAGGCCAGGAGGTGAGGCCAGGAGGTGAGGCTAGGAGAGAGAGAGATTAATGACCTGAGGTGGGGGGGTGAGGCAGAGGTGTGTGACCTGAGGTGGGGGGAGCAAGGGAGAGGTGGGTGACCTGAGGTGGGGGGTGACAAAGGTGAGTGTAATCAGGGTTGATGGCCTTTTTCCAGAGATCCACACTACCTCCCCTTCCGCCCTGCTACCTCCCCTTCGGTAACTGGAGAGACGCGGGATGGGGGAGGGGCTGTAGCCTGTGGAATTGACGGGCCGAGGACAGACGAGGAGACAGCTCTGAATGACGCGGTGAATGGAAACCCCACATATAATTAGGTCAAGGGGATACCCAGCTTTGGGAGGGGGGTACATGGATAGGGGTTGGGGGGCTAGCATTCACGCCTTGCTTCTCGGACGGTGTGTGTGAATGAGGGAGGGGAGGGACGAGGGGCTGGGCAGGGAGTCCATCGAGCAGAGAGGATGAATTGCTTTGATGTGTTTGGAGTGCGGGCCAAGGGTGGACCAGGGAGAATGGGGTTAATGACGCATTGCTGCAGGTCAAGGAGGAAATCATGAGTTCAGGTTACAGCTCCTGAGTGGAACCGGACAGAGCTTAGCTACCCTACCCAGACACACCTCAGAGATATAAAACTGCCCTATTGTGGGCTGCGTCACTCAATGACATCTCAATTTACCTTTAAAGACAAGGATTGTGTAGAAATGTTTCTCATTGGCTGCTTTTAGACCCGTTTCCAATAACAATAGACATGATGATTTAATTGTGTTTTAGCATATCAATTAAATTATATTCAACAGTTTTAAACAAGATTGACATTCAAATGAAAGATTGGGGCCCAAATATGCACATGTTCTTCCGTATCATTTAAACTCTTTGTTCTAGGTAGAGCTCATGTCATCTCTACCTATTGTTCCTCCCTGTGTACTAGGAGCATCTCAGTGGCACTCGCTGTATTTGTCAAACATGTGTATGCCTCTGAGGCCCAACAGGAAGCCAGTCACATGTGAGGCCAGACTAAGGGGGAGAGTAATGATGGGGCGGTGAGTCGGAAGCAGGTGCAGGTGAAACGTTTTAATAAAACATCAAAACCAAGAACAAGACACAAGCGTAAGGCAGTAGGCCGATACACAAGAACAAGACACAAGCGTAAGGCAGTAGGCCGATACACAAGAACAAGACACTAGCGTAAGGCAGTAGGCCGATACACAAGAACAAGACACAAGCGTAAGGCAGTAGGCCGATACACAAGAACAAGACACTAGCATAAGGCAGTAGGCCGATACACAAGAACAAGACACTAGCGTAAGGCAGTAGGCCGATACACAAGAACAAGACACTAGCGTAAGGCAGTAGGCCAATACACAAGAACAAGACACTAGCATAAGGCAGTAGGCCAATACACAAGAACAAGACACTAGCGTAAGGCAGTAGGCCGATACACAAGAACAAGACACTAGCGTAAGGCAGCCCTACTGAGATAGATACAGCCCTACTGATATAAATACAGCCCTACTGAGATATATACAGCCCTACTGATATAAATACAGCCCTACTGATATAAATACAGCCCTACTGAGATAGATACAGCCCTACTGATATAAATACAGCCCTACTGAGATATATACAGCCCTACTGAGATAAATACAGCCCTACTGATATAAATACAGCCCTACTGATATAAATACAGCCCTACTGATATAAATACAGCCCTACTGAGATAGATACATCCCTACTGATATAAATACAGCCCTACTGAGATAAATACAGCCCTACTGAGATAGATACAGCCCTACTGAGATATATACAGCCCTACTGAGATAGATACAGCCCTACTGAGATAGATACAGCCCTACTGAGATATATACAGCCCTACTGAGATAGATACAGCCCTACTGAGATAGATACAGCCCTACTGAGATAGATACAGCCCTACTGAGATAGATACAGCCCTACTGAGATAGATACAGCCCTACTGAGATAGATACAGCCCTACTGAGATAGATACAGCCCTACTGAGATATATACAGCCCTACTGATATAGATACAGCCCTACTGAGATAGATACAGCCCTACTGAGATATATACAGCCCTACTGAGATAGATACAGCCCTACTGATATAGATACAGCCCTACTGAGATAGATACAGCCCTACTGAGATAGATACAGCCCTACTGAGATAAATACAGCCCTACTATGATAAATACAGCCCTACTGATATAGATACAGCCCTACTGAGATAAATACAGCCCTACTGAGATATATACAGCCCTACTGAGATAAATACAGCCCTACTGATATAGATACAGCCCTACTGATATAGATACAGCCCTACTGAGATAGATACAGCCCTACTGAGATAAATACAGCCCTACTGAGATAAATACAGCCCTACTGATATAGATACAGCCCTACTGATATAGATACAGCCCTACTGATATAGATACAGCCCTACTGGTATAGATACAGCCCTACTGATATAGATACAGCCCTACTGAGATAGATACAGCCCTACTGATATAGATACAGTCCTACTGAGATAGATACAGCCCTACTGAGATAAATACAGCCCTACTGAGATAAATACAGCCCTACTGATATAGATACAGCCCTACTGATATAGATACAGCCCTACTGATATAGATACAGCCCTACTGATATAGATACAGCCCTACTGAGATAGATACAGCCCTACTGAGATATATACAGCCCTACTGAGATAGATACAGCCCTACTGAGATATATACAGCCCTACTGAGATAGATACAGCCCTACTGATATAGATACAGCCCTACTGATATAGATACAGCCCTACTGAGATAGATACAGCCCTACTGAGATAGATACAGCCCTACTGAGATATATACAGCCCTACTGATATAGATACAGCCCTACTGATATAGATACAGCCCTACTGATATAGATACAGCCCTACTGAGATAGATACAGCCCTACTGATATAGATACAGCCCTGATCATAAATGAAAGAGATGAATGCGTAGCGGCTTGGCTACGGTGGCGACTTGTCTGGTTTGTGTTCATGTGGAATAAGGTGTGCTTGTTCATGCAACAAGGTCGTTCAATTAGTCCATTCTACCTCCCTATCTGAAAAGACTCAGTCGGGGCCCCTGGGCAGGTGATTATCAGGGACCCAGATCCCTCCAGATTTCAAACGTTTATGAGAGATGACTGCACCTATTGAGTTATAAGTGCCTCCTTCATCTAGAGGACAAGATAAGGGCCTGTTTGCAGATCCTTTGCCTTTTCAAATGTGTTTGGCTGGTGACTGACTGAATGATGTCATCTGCATCGCTGGGGGCAAGAGGAATGGCTATCAGTCCAAGTCAGACAAGACACTATTAGTTGTTTGTTTTTGGGAGCCGTTTTCCATTCATTCTGGACCGGTCATAAAGATTCACCTGCTCAAGGCTTTTACTCCAGACTTTGCTGATCTTCTATAAACTCGTCTCTCTGCCTCGTTTCGTTCTCACAGAAAAGTTTTATGCTTTAGATGTGGAGAGATAAAAGAATCCCAACGTCGGCTTTAATGAGACCTGGTTGAAATTACCTGATGACTAAGGGGCTTGGTTGTCAACCCGGCACAGCTTTAGCAGTTACCATGATAATAACACCCGGACACCCTCTTGGTGAGGTGGGATTGATTTGAAGAAGCCAACCATTTCATGCTTGAACACACACACACACACACACACACACACACACACACACACACACACACACACACACACACACACACACACACACACACACACACACACACACACACACACACACACACACACACACACACACACACACACACACACTCATATGCAGGTGGCTCACCAGGCAGCCAGCGAGAGTCAAAAGCATCACATAAATGAGGGAGAATGACCCCTGGCGTTGATATGACTGTGAGATTTGACAGCCGCCTGGCGTTCAGGCCACTCTGACTAATTGGGCTAATTTGGCGGCGAGGGAAGTAAGGAGTCTCAAAGGACCAAGTGGCTACTCGTTTCATCTCTCCTCTTCATCTTAACTGTCTCTCTCCATCCCCCTCTCTTTCCGTGTCCCTAACAATCCTCATCTTTCAATCAAGACGAGATGAGTGGTCTGAAGTTGCCTACGAGTTCAACTCCGTCCTTAATAATCCTTATCTATTTGAGAGACGTATATAGCTAGAGTTATTGCAAGTATATTGGAGTGTCAATAG
>NC_068448.1:73671617-73764117 GCF_023373465.1 Oncorhynchus keta
AGGTTCCCACTATCAACCCCTCCTCCTCCCCCTCTTCTCCCAACCCCAATCCTCTTTCTCATTTCTTCGTGCCACTGTGCGGACAGGAGACCAGTGGTCTGTGGGGTAAAAGCAGACCAGAGATCTGTAGCGTGGAGCACAGAGACAAGGAGAGAAGTCCTCATTGGAGCAACGAGAGGCCTTGATTTGCAGGTCCTCTCTCGGCAGCCAACGTCCCTCAGTGACAGTGAGACATCCAAGGATGGCCAACGAGTGATGCAGGAATACTAGGGAGAGGGAGAGGGAGAGGGAGAGGTAGAGAGAGAGAGAGAGTGAGAGAGAGAGAGAGAGAGAGAGAGAGAGAGAGAGAGAGAGAGAGAGAGAGATTAATGAATGGATGGATGGATGGATGACCAACCTCCACCCCTCCCCAAAATAACAGGGCATCAATTAGAGCCAGTAGGTCGGCAACGGCCCATCACTCCAGTGAGCCCCTGAACCGGTGCACCGAGTAGGGGAGCGGAGAGCAGAAGAGGGGGGCATAGGTATGGCTTTCTGTCAGTCCCACTCATAGGTAGCTCCACATTCATGCCCACTAATTATATGTGGGTTGTCAGCACTGGTAGAGCCAGAGAGGTTCACCACTGGGAGACTCTGGGTGGAATAGTTAGCGAGATTGCAGCAGGGACGAGACAAACCTGACAGGCCCGGCTCCCCACTCACTCTATTTCTGGGTTGGATTAGTTTGACGGGCTAGGAAGGTGAGAGTCTAGGACTGGGGCACTGGATCCAGGATGGTTGTGTGCGCAATAAAATTACATTGATATTATGAGATGGAGATATCTCTGTTTTATAAAATGATTTATACAGACCGACACTGATCTCAAAATAATTGTCATGTGGGATAAATTATTTGAGCTATGTCTGTGAATCTTTATTATGGTATGTGTAAATATCTCTTACAAAACAAATATGTAAAAATCTAGTGTAAATAAGAGATCAACTATCAGGTAGGCCGATCCCTGTAAAGAGACATTTCCATTTAGACAAGTAAACAGATGGATTATTACAACTACTACAGGAAGTAAAAAAACTGCAGCACGCAGTAAAAACAGAAGGAACTAGTATATACAATATTTTCATTGATGACTGACAACCATAATGTCTGACTGAGCAGGATGTCCTGAATCAGTGTTTCCAGGAAGTGGAGGATTCGTCTGTGCGATATACATCTGCGCCTATCCTTAGACTAGGTGGATCATGCAGATAGGAAATTAATAGAGGTTCAAAACCTACATGCATATTGGTTTGTTTTTTTAAGCTCTCTCTCTCCGTGGCCCCCGGACTTAAGTGGAGATAATCAGCCCCAAAGTTATTCAAACCCTATATTATATCTCTCTCTATGGCTTGACTCTCAATCTCTCTTTCTCTCTCTCTATCCTTCTTTCTATCCTTCTCTCTCTCTCTCTCTCTCTCTCTCTCTCTCTCTCTCTCTCTCTCTCTCTCTCTCTCTCTCTCTCTCTCTCTCTCTCTCTCTCTCTCTCTCTCTCTCTCTCTATATATATATATATATATATATATATATATATATATACACAGTATATGTAGATATATCTTTAACACACACACACATATCCATACATATTTTACATTTTTATATATGAGGCTGTGACTTGCATTGCATACAGCTTCATTATTTAATTGAGTTAGCTGCTACGTTGGGTCTGACAATAATGTACTGAACAGATGAACGAGAGGACCAGATGCTGACCTGCTCACAACAGAAAGGGAGGAACACGATCCTCACGTACTTCACCTAAACCAGCACTTCGGCACATAGACACTACACCAACAACACTTACCATAAGAAAAATGTATGGATCATCCAAACTCAAAATCCTTTTCCATTACCATCCTCCATTCCATTTCCATATGAATTGTTCCAAAAGTGTAAATAAATTGATATGGGGTCTGGGGTTGTGTCCGAAATAAATCCCACCCCCCCAAAAAACCTGTGCTCTAGTCAAAAAATAACCTGTGCTCTAGTCAAAAAGAACCTGTGCTCTAGTCAAAAATAACCTGTCCTCTAGTCAAAAATAACCTGTGCTCTAGTCAAAAATAACCTGTGCTCTAGTCAAAAATAACCTGTGCTCTAGTCAAAAATAACCTGTGCTCTAGTCAAAAATAACCTGTGCTCTAGTCAAAAAGAACCTGTGCTCTAGTCAAAAAGAACCTGTGCTCTAGTCAAAAATAACCTGTGCTCTAGTCAAAAAATAACCTGTGCTCTAGTCAAAAATAACCTGTGCTCTAGTCAAAAATAACCTGTGCTCTAGTCAAAAATAACCTGTGCTCTAGTCAAAAAGAACCTGTGCTCTAGTCAAAAATAACCTGTGCTCTAGTCAAAAAGAACCTGTGCTCTAATCAAAAGAACCTGTGCTCTAGTCAAAAAATAACCTGTGCTCTAGTCAAAAAGAACCTGTGCTCTAGTCAAAAATAACCTGTGCTCTAGTCAAAAATAACCTGTGCTCTAGTCAAAAATAACCTGTGCTCTAGTCAAAAAGAACCTGTGCTCTAGTCAAAAATAACCTGTGCTCTAGTCAAAAAGAACCTGTGCTCTAGTCAAAAAGAACCTGTGCTCTAGTCAAAAAGAACCTGTGCATTAGTTCAAAAGAGCCTGTGCTTTAGTTAAAAATAACCTGTGCTTTGGTTAAAAAGAACCTGTGCTTTAGTTAAAATTAGTGCTCTGTATAGGGAATATATGTGGTGCCATTTGAAACATAGTCTGACCTACTTGTCCCCCAGGTAAACATTACCTGATCCTATTCAGAGTGACGACCAATTCCTCCTCAGAATAATGTGAATGTTCAGCCCCCAGCCCAAACAACTGACCCACAAGCCCTGCAAGGGGATTGGACCTAAAACAACTTCTGAGCACCTGAGACTAGACTCTATCTCCCAACAGCACAACAGCAACGCTGATAGGAAGTGATGGTGTAGCCAAACCAGGCTACCTTTCCACCTTTTTCAAAATGGCTGTTTATCCCCATTTACCTCTTACAGTATCAGCCAAGGATAGATAACACGATTAGATGTACATGGTTGTTTGGTCACTGACAATGACATTGACCTTGATAGAGCCAAATGAAAAGGGTATCGTTAGTGACGCATCATTACCCTGCTAAATTGGGGTGTCACAGAGAAGGGTAGGTGGAAGATGGAAGATGACATGGAAGGGCGGCCATCTTGAAGATTGTGACAGGTCTTCGGGGCTTTCTCTTTGATTACCTGCCTGCCACTCTCCTTCATGAGGGGTAGACGTGGCCTCAGTAAACAAGGAGACCTAGATCGATTACTTAATGATTACTTTTACATTGTCAAGTCACTGATAGATATTAACAGCTATCATCGTCTTATCATTAGTTTACAAATTACGATTTTTGTGTCAATAAACTTGGAGGTCTGTCACTTGAAAATAATCTGAAAATACAGCAGGAGCTACTTGTCTTCTCAGAATGAATTCCCTTCCTCTCCCTCATTTACTGCTGTTGTTAGTCTCTGCTGTTTCTTGTCCTCCCCATAAGGCCCTCAGCACATTACACTTCAAAGGCGGCCCAGAATAAATCAAGACCACTCAAGATTAACAGTGGCAAATTATTCATGAACCCGAGGTCTCAGGACTGGAATAGCACAGCAGCACGGCTCGGCGCCAGCATCATGTCATAAAGTATCGCAACTAGTGCACACACACCCTAGTCTCTACTGCTGCTGCTAGGTCAACGTCGTTGCCACCACCACAGCAACCACTGCCGTTCCTCTCTCTGATTCAAATATTCATCTGTTTCTACCCCCATCCTGGTGCAGACAGAGTGGAGGGAGGAGAGGAAGAGGAGGGAGGAGGGGATGAGAGGAGGAGAGATGAGAAGAGGGAGGAGGGGATGAGAGGAGGGAGGAGGGAGGAGAGGAAGAGGAGGGATGAGAGGAGGGAGGAGAGGAAGAGGAGGGAGGAGAGGAGGGAGGGGGGATGAGAGGAGGGAGGAGGGAGGAGAGGAAGAGGAGGGAGGAGGGGATGAGAGGAGGAGAGATGAGAAGAGGGAGGAGGGGATGAGAGGAGGGAGGAGAGGAAGAGGAGGGATGAGAGGAGGGAGGAGGGAGGAGAGGAAGAGGAGGGATGAGAGGAGGGATGAGAGGAGGAGGGATGAGAGGAGGGAGGAGAGGAAGAGGAGGGAGGAGGGGATGAGAGGAGGAGAGATGAGAAGAGGGAGGAGGGGGTGAGAGGAGGGAGGAGGGAGGAGAGGAGGGATGAGAGGAGGGAGGAGGGAGGAGAGGAGGAGGGATGAGAGGAGGGAGGAGGGAGGAGAGGAAGAGGAGGGAGGAGGGGATGAGAGGAGGAGAGATGAGAAGAGGGAGGAGGGGATGAGAGGAGGGAGGAGGGAGGAGAGGAAGTGGAGGGATGAGAGGAGTGAGGAGGGAGGAGAGGAGGGATGAGAGGAGGAGGGATGAGAGGAGGAGGGAGGAGAGGAGGGAGGAGTGAGGAGAGGAGGAGGGATGAGAGGAGGGAGGAGGGGATGAGAAGAGGGATGAGAGGAGGGAGGAGGGGATGAGAGGAGGGAGGAGGGAGGAGAGGAAGAGGAGGGATGAGAGGAGGAGGGATGAGAGAAGGAGAGGAGGGATAGAGCGATGGAAAGAGGGAGACAGAACCCAATACAATTACACATGCATTTTACAAGTGTTACATCTGGTCACGGAAAGTCAATCCCTTTTATATAATCAATGAAACAAGTATGTTTGGAGGGGAAAGGGAGGGGAAACGTGATTACCGGGGAGGGCTGGCTGCGGCTGCAGAAACAGGAGCCCCGATAATGCAGTCATGGGAAAGCTCGGAGGGAGTATCCGTTAGTGTTGACCAGCGCAGTCGGCGTCTATTCCTTTTTAATAGGCTTTGGGCTCGGCTCCCATCGGAGAGTTTGCTTGACAATCTGACAAAGTTATCTGAAGATAAATGAGTTATGGGTCGGTAAAGGGGAAAAACGAGGGACTCGACTTCCCATGTATTTGGTTTGACGGAGGACGTGCCCGAGAGCGGCGAGTGCTGATGGCGCCCGGGAGTCCCTGCAGGTAGATTGGTATAGCCATATCTCCACACAGACCCACTCACAATACATCAGATAGTTTCATGATAACTTGGTTAAAAGGAAGACACCAGAGACAGACAGCCTGGCCACCAGCTAGCCGTCACCTCGATCACTGGTCCAAAATGTAGATCACACCCTCTGATAAACAAGACCCACCCACATCACGCTGACCATTAAAAACAACCGTTCCAGTCAGTCACGGGAACAGAGTAGAGCGCCTATCTCCTAGTTTCTGTTTCTAATGTCCATTCTCCTGATAAACTCACTTTTTTAGAGATCCCTGTCAGTTCATGTTATCTCTACCGCGGGTGTTTCGCTTTTTCCGCCGCGGAGCGAATTAGGCTCCTATATGTCAAAATTGCTGCACTTTATGAAGTTAATTAGGCCCTATATGAGGAGACTGAGAGAGGATGAGTGAAGCCGGCCACATTACAAACATTGAGGAGCTTTGACAGGCACAGAGTTTTAGCACATATACTGTGCGCACACACACGTACACTCATACACACACACAACCTTATCACTGTATATTGACTCACTAAGGCTAGACACCTGGGTCCAATGGTCATGATTAGGGCCCTGTGTTTTGGTTAGTCATGTCAAATGACCTGGATTTGAACCTTTTATTTAAATATTTTTCATCGAAACTGTCCCCCCTATCTTTTCTGTTTTATGTCAGATGTTCCAGCACCCATCCTCAGACATTTGCTTTTACTTTATATCAAATTCTCATTTCTGGTAAAGGCTTTTTACAACCAGTGTCTAGTCAAAATGCAGGAATAGACGTTTTACTATATATACACTGTCTATATCCATCACGTCCAATGTACTCGGTATTTAAACGTTTTCATTTCAGACAGAAGGGAATACAAGGAGTCAAGTTTATGTGTGGATAATGATATGCTCAGATTTTTTAAATTGTTTTTGGCAAATTGAAATAGGATCAAAACTGTTCCTGATCAATAGCTAGCTACATGTGTGATCTGTACAAATCCATTTAAAGACGACTGTACAGACCAGGATTGGGCTTATGGTGGTGGCCTGTCTGAACTGGAACTTACAGTATATGAGACCGTCTTTTATTCCTGGAGTATGGGAATGGCCTGAGGATATATTTTCTACTCGGAGCTCGTGTGTTGTCATGCCAATTCCCAATGATTTGCCTTGTTCAGTATGTTTCAAGATCTTGAAAAATGGGAAATATGCCACACAGTATGCAGGAAAATATATTACAGAAAAATTATATTTCTTACATTTGAGTGTCATGGTATAATTTAAATCACGATTCAATGTTTTTTTATATAAAAATGTGTTGGATTCTATTGTGTATTAATCATTGTTGCAATTATATTATTATAATATATATTATATTATAATAAAAAGGTATCATATTGCTGTAACAATGTACAAATGTATAATCAGAACCCCTGATTGATTGGATACAACACAAAAGTAGACTGAACAAAAATGGAAACACAACAATTTCTACGATTTTACTGAGTTACAGTTAATATAAGAAAATCAGTCCATTGAAATGAATGAATTAGGCCCTAATCTATGGATTTCACATGACTAGGCAGGGACCAGCCGTGGGAGATTGGCCCACCCACTCAGAATGAGTTTTTCCCCACAGAAGGGCATTATTACAGACAGAAATACTTCTCAGTTTCATCAGCTGTCTGGGTGGCTGGTCTCAGATGATCCCTCAAGGTGAAGAAGCCGGATGTGGAGGTCCTGGGCTGGCGTGGTTACACCTGGTCTGTGGTTGTGAGGCCGGTTGGACGTACTGCCAAATTCTCTAAAACAAAGTTGGAGGCGGGTTATGGTAGAGAAATTAACATTCCCTCAAAAACATCTGTGGCATCTGTGTTGTGTGACAAAACTGCACATTTTAGAGTAGACTTTTATTGTCCCCAGCACAAAGTACACCTGTGTAATGATCATGCTGTTTAATCAGCTTCTTGATACTTGTCAGGTGGATAGATTATCACAACATTTGTTTTTGCGTAGGGAAAATGTGTGGGATCTGTTATTTCAACTTGTGAAACATGGAACTAACCCTTCACATGTTGCGTTTAGATTTTTGTTCCATGTAGTATTGGAAGTGAATAATACACAGTCAGATGTAAATGTCATACAAATATGCAATACCACCTTGCCCAGAGAACCCTGCTGTGTCTGTGGATTACAGGGAAGAGACAGTATCCACAGATGCTACCTGTTTATTTATACAAGCTACATTTGCATCACAGGAGGTAAATAGTGGACTTGGGCACATTTTGTTCAGCCATTAAAACATTCTAGTGAACTATTGTAGCTTAACAGAGGATTCTAAACACATACAGTGAGGCAAAAAAAGTATTTAGTCAGCCACCAATTGTGCAAGTTCTCCCACTTAAAAAGATGAGAGAGGCCTGTAATTTTCATCTTAGGTACACTTCAACTATGACAGACAAAATGAGAAAAAGAAATCCAGAAAATCAATATTGTAGGATTTTTAATTTATTTATTTGCAAATTATGGTGGAAAATAAGTATTTGGTCACCTACAAACAAGCAAGATTTCTGGCTCTCACATATTCTAAACACATGTATCCAATGTGAGCGTCAGTACAGTACTGCAATCTGAATCCTTACTGGAATGACACAAAATATATATCTATGTCCCATAATACTAGAGGTGAGCAGCTGGGCTTATATCTCCACTACAAGGACCGGTTCCAGTCATAACCCACTTGCCACTAGGGGGCCCCTGAGCCCCTCAAAAAATGAATGAATATATATTTTTTAAAGAACATATTCAGGGTCTTACTGTTGCGAGGTCGAATAGTAGAATACACAAGGTGCAATTTAAAAATGTGGTTGTGCATCGGCAGTTTTCTCTTGCTATGTCACTGACAGTCACTCAATTAGCCATGTCAGCTAACAATTTTTTGATTGGTCGTCATTCTAGCCAGGTATTTAAACTTGGAGTAATCATGGCTGAATACCAACCAGGCACACATGGCCCTGACCTCCATGGGACCCCCATTGATTGTGTTAGTCACTCTCACACATATTTCATTAACATGGCATAAGTATTGGCAAAATGGGTAGAATTGCAGGAAAAGGTTAGGGCTGGTCCTGTCCACTATACACTCCACTCTAACCACTACTGAATAACAGTGGATGCATTATTCCTCTATGGTTCAGTGTGTGATTCTCAGGTGAGGCCTGGTGGATGTTACCATGGCTGCAACCCCATCTGTCCCTGGGCTGAAATTGCCAATAAAGATGGCCTCATATAGATAATGGTGGCTGGATGGTGGGCTGGAGATGTCAGCCAGAGTCAGACTATTGCCTGAGAGTAGGAGAAGGCCGAATAACACTCTCTCTCTCTCTCTCTCTCTCTCTCTCTCTCTCTCTCTCTCTCTCTCTCTCTCTCTCTCTCTCTCTCTCTCTCTCTCTCTCTCTCTCTCTCTCTCTCTCTCTCTCTCTCTCTCTCTCTCTCTCTCTCTCTCTCTCTCTCTCTCTCTCTCTCTAACTCTCTCTCTCTCTCTCTCTCTCTCTCTCTCTCTCTCTCTCTCTCTCTCTCTCTCTCTCTCTCTCTCTCTCTCTCTCTCTCTCTCTCTCTCTCTCTCTCTCAGAGTGTGCTATACAGATCTCTCAGTAGGGATATACTGGACACAACCATAGGAGAGTGGATCAAAGTAATGGCCTAAAGACATGAAGATAGATGGAGAGGATAGAATGATCTGGTCCGCTGGTTCTGGCCTCACCTCCAACTCCTATATGTAACAGAGAGAGGGACGCTGTTATCAATAACATGTACAGCATTCTAATAAAACGCTGTTTTTACAGTACCGTATAGATGACTATGTACACTATATATACAGCAGTATGTGGACACCCCTTCAAATTAGTGGATTTGGCTATTTTAGCCACACCTATTGCTGACAGCACACAGCCATGCAATCTCCATAGACAAACATTGGCAGTAGAATGACCAAACTGAAGAACTAAGTGACTTTCAATGTGGCACTGTCATTGAATGCCACCTTTCCAACAAGTCAGTTTGTCAAATTTCTGCCCTGCAAGAGCTGCCCCAGACAACTGTATGTGCTGTTACTGTTAAGTGGAAAAGTCTAGGAGCACTAACGGCTCAGCCGCGAATTGGTAGGCCACTCAAGCTCACAGAACGAGACCGCCAAGTGCTTAAGCACGTAAAAACCGTCTGCCCTCGGTTACAACACTCACCGCTGAGTTCCAAACGGACACTGGAAGCAACGTCAGCACTAGAACTGTTCGTCGGGAGCTTAATGAAATGGGTTTCCATGGCTGACCAGCCGCACACAAGCCTAAGATCACCATGTGCAATGCCAAGCGTCACGTGGAGTGGTGTAAAGCTCGCCGCCATTGGACTCTGGAGCAGTGGAAACATGTTCTCTGGAGTGATGAATCACGCTTCACCATCTGGCAGTCCGACGGACTAATCAGGGTTTGGCGGATGCCAGGAAAAAACTACCTGCCCCAATCCATAGTGCCAACTGTAAAGTTGGGTGCATGAGGAATAATGGTCTGGGGTTATTTTTCATGGTTCAAGCTAGGTCCCTTAGTTCTA
This sequence comes from Oncorhynchus keta, assembly GCF_023373465.1. NCBI lineage: Eukaryota > Metazoa > Chordata > Actinopteri > Salmoniformes > Salmonidae > Oncorhynchus > Oncorhynchus keta. The sequence goes on from NC_068448.1 coordinate 73,681,328, forward strand.
GTGAAGGGGAATCTTAACGCTACAGCATACAATGACATTCTAGACGATTCTGTGTTTTCAACTTTGTGGCAACAGTTTGGGGAAGGCCCTTTCCTGTTTCAGCATGACAATGCCCCGTGCACAAAATTAGTTCCATACAGAAATGATTTGTCGTGATCGGTGTGGAAGAACTTGACTGGCCTGCACAGAGACCTGTCCTCAACCCCATCGAACACCTTTGGGATGAATTGGAACGCCGACTGCGAGCCAGGCCTAAACACCCAACATCAGTGCCCGACGTCACCAATGCTCTTGTGGCTGAATGGAAGCAAGTCCCTGCAGCAATGTTCCAACATCTAGTGGCAAGCCTTCCCAGAAGAGACGAGGCTGTTATAGCAGCAAAGGGGGGAACAGCTCCGTCCGTCTTAATGCCCATGATTTTGGAATGACATGTACAATGAGCCGGTGTCCACATACTTTTGGTCATGTAGTGTACAGTATTCTACTAAAACATAGTAATGTGAATGTTACTGTAAAGACCATGTACAGTATTCTACTAAAACATAGTAATGTGAATGGTACTGTAAAGACAATGTATAGTATTCTACTAAAACATAAACTCAGCAAAAAAAGAAACGTCCTCTCACTGTCAACTGCGTCTATTTTCAGCAAACTTAACATGTGTAAATATTTGTATGAACATAACAAGATTCAACAACTGAGACATAAAATGAACAAGTTCCACAGACATGTGATGAACAGAAATGGAATAATGTGTCCCTAACAAATGGGGGCTCAAAATCAAAAGTAGCAGTCAGTATCTGGTGTGGCCACCAGCTGCATTAAGTACTGCAGTGCATCTCTTCCTCATGGACTGCACCAGATTTGCCAGTTCTTTCTGTGAGATGTTACCCCACTCTTCCACCAAGGCACCTGCAAGTTCCCAGACATTTCTGGGGGGAGTGGCCCTAGTCCTCACCCTCCGATCCAACAGGTCCCAGGCGTGCTTAATGGGATTGAGATCTGGGCTCTTCGCTGGCCACAGCAGAACACTGACATTCCTGTCTTGCAGAAAATCACGCACAGAATGAACAGTATGGCTGGTGGCATTGTCAGGATGAAGGGTACCACATGGAGGAGGATTTCTTCCCTGTAACGCAGAGCATTGAGATTGCCTGCAATGACAACAAGCTCAGTCCGATGACACACCGCCCCAGACCATGACGGACCCTCCACCTCCAAATTGATCCAGCTCCAAAGTACAGGCCTTGGTGCAACACTCATTCCTTCGAGGAGTCCTGTCTGGTTCAGCGACGGTGGGTTTGTGCCCATAGGCGACATTGTTGTCGGTGATGTCTGGTGAGGACCTGCCTTACAACAGGCCTACAAGCCCTCAGTCCAGCCTCTCTCAGCCTATTGCAGACAGTCTGAGCACTGATGGAGGGGTTGTGCGTTCCCGGTGTAACTCGGACAGTTGTTGGGGCGGCAGGGTAGCCTAGTGGTTAGAGCGTTGGACTAGTAACCGGAAGGTTGCAAGTTCAAACCCCTGAGCTGACAAGGTACAAATCTGTCGTTCTGCCCCTGAACAGGCAGTTAACCCACTGTTCCTAGGCCGTCATTGAAAATAAGAATTTGTTCTTAACTGACTTGCCTAGTTAAATAAAGGTAAAATTAAAAAATAAAAATCCTGTACCTGTCCCGCAGGTGTGGTGTTTGAATGTACCGATCCTGTGCAGGTGTTGTTACACGTGGTCTGCCACTGCGAGGACGATCAGCTGTCCATCCTGTCTCCCTGTAGCGCTGGGAAACAGTGTTTAAACCCTTTACAATGACGATCTGTGAAGTTATTTGGATTTGTACAAATTATCTTTGAAAGACAGAATAAGGGACGTTTCTGAAAAAGGGACGTTTCTTTTTTTCTTTTTTTGCTGAGTTTAGTCATTTGTATGGTACTGTAAACACAATGTACAGTATTCTACTATAGCATAGTAATGTGTTTGGTACTGTAAACACAGTGTACATCATTCTACTAAAACATAGTAGTGTGTATGGTACTGTAAACACAATGAGAATCCAGCCCCACCATGAGGAAGACAGAGATGTTGAGATCAGTCACACTTGTAGAAGATCAATACAAAACTGTCTGTCCAGAAATTCCTAACCAGGAACGTGAGACAATGTGAAATGGCTTTTCTGAACAATACTTTTTTATCAGATACAACTGGTTTGTGTCTGATAATTGTGTCGGCCATTATGATTAGAATGTTCCGGTGTGAGTTGCTGCACCATCAACAGTCACACAACAGCTATTTTCTCTGATGGACTTGATTAAGCTTTGGCCTCTTAAAACGGCCATGTTCTGTGTTTGATCATGGAGGGCCTCTCAGTTTTTTTTTAAAGAACCACAGTGCCCCCTGCTGGCTGAAATAAATATCCAGCCCGGCATAAACAGCAGAGAGCCTCGCTAAGCTGTACACAACACAGGTCAGATGCTGTGTGTGTGTGTGTGTGTGTGTGTGTGTGTGTGTGTGTGTGTGTGTGTGTGTGTGTGTGTGTGTGTGTGTGTGTGTGTGTGTGTGTGTGTGTGTGTGTGTGTGTGTGTGTGTGTGTGTGTGTGTGTGTGTGTGTAACTTACATATCCACATAGGTGTGCATAAGTGTGTGTCTGTGTGTTTTTGAAGTCCATGTGTATTGCACGTTCTCCACAACTCTACATGGGAGTCTCTGTTATCATCCTCAGGGGCATAGCTAGAGCACAACCGCAATAGTTTCCACCAATACTCTGTCTGAATCACGGAGAGAGAACCTGCGTGGCCAATGGGCAACTTCAATAAAGGCCATCTGAGTTTTCAGAAGCTATAATGATCAAAATCCTCCACTGAGGTGTATTTTTCCGAGGGGACACGGCTGAGGGTTAGATAATTCAGAATATTAATTAATACTCCTAACTGACTGTTTTTGGATACTCTCTGGGATGTTACTATGAGCTGGTACTGTGTCCCCCAGCGTCTGGTTGGCATGGCAGCAAGGAGACGGACAAACTGTCTTTCAACTTACTCAAACTCCTCCCTGGTTGTACCAATGCTGATCTCCTGTCGCAAGTGTTAACGGAAAGACTACAAATGCCACGAAAATATCCTCGTTCCACCATGTCGTCCTCTCACCTACCCCCACCCTCAACACAGATATGCGAATGTGTAATGTGTGTGTGTGTGTGTGTGTGTGTGTGTGTCTTGGATATGGAAGGGGGGGGTCGCGTTCTTGCTACATGCAGAAGGCTGGTTTGTCAGTTCCTTAGAGACCCCAAGGCAAGCCTGGAGCACTGGTGTTGTGACTCTCTTCAGTACTTCCACTGCTAGAGCCAGCAGGGCACATGTGTACACTGAAAGATTGTCACTTTTCTTAGAGGTTATTAAAGGTTTGAAATGTGTCACAGTCTGAGTTTATGGCCCTTTCAGGGGGCTATAAGATTTAGTGAGTTGTTCCTGTATCTGCTCTTAAAAACATTTAATATTTTCTGGAGCCTCCTCACAATCTATTGCTTCTATTACATCAAGGCCAACACTGATACACGTACCAGGTTTGTTCATCCACCAATCCCTTGTGAAAGCTGAAAGCTGTCTCTGGTGTTGGGGAGATGCGAGACAGAGAGGATGCTGGGGTAGGATTTCAATCGATGTCTATCTCCATCCATCTCAGGCTTTTCTCAAATTGTCACACAGCCGCCCCGTGTCTGGGCCCATGTTCGTTCCAGCCCGGCAATCGGAGGTAGCACCAATACGCAATTTCAACAATCCGTGCTGACAACATGCATGTCTCTGCTCACGAACTATCCCCTCCATCTTGTGCATCTGTAGATTTAAATATCCAGACAATAACCTTACAGGTCATGAGAGGTAGCGGGGGAGACAGCTCTGCATAGGCCCTACATCCAAGCCAGACAAATCAGTGTAATGGGCAAAGAGATATCACGATTGAGGTATGCAGAAGCCTCTGGAAGCCCCACGGCTGTATGGGTGACTCCACAGTGTATTCTCTTACTAATGTGACCCGGGATTATGTATCACAATCGGCATGAGAAATACTCCCATGGGCTATGGATCGTTCCCGGCAACTGGAGATCGTTGTCCTCAACACATCTGTTTACATACAGGATGTGGCAGCTCCAAGGCATTTGGGTGAAGGAGGCGCACTTTAACGCTGCAGGCATTCATTTAGGAAATCCTTACTGGGTTAAAAGTGTACGACATTCTGCAATGCACAAACAAATGCGCAAACATATTTTCTTTTTTTATATCATACCTTGTTCTGTGGCATCTAATCATGTATAAATAAGTTGCATCCTGGGACAGCTTTTTGCTCCAAATTAGTTCTAAAAAAGAACCTTTGCAATAGCAGATGAAGTGCACATGTAGTGATGGGGACAGGTTACGGTGAGGATGTGTACAATGTAATAAACGTGAACAAGAACGGTCCATCCAAGGCCCTATTTGCACTAGAACCAATCATAAGAGGCCCGCGAATGATTCTGCTACAACTAGATGAAGAATGAGATTCAATGTTATAGCCCTGCCGTTTTACGTGGCACTGCATTGTGGGTCTATTTATATAGGAATATTGTTTTCATTCAACCTTTATTGTTGCTGTAACCTGATAAATTGAATCAGAACACATTCTCATTTACAGACATGACCTGGGGAAGGCTTAAAGGGTTCATCAGTGTACTATCTGAGCAATTCTATTTCGTGTTATTGTGATGCGTAACGTGTCGCGTGGGGATATGGTAGAGTTCTACCACCGGCTGTAGCTTATTCTCTTTTCCTGTTCAGAGTAACTGCCCTCCACGTTACCTCAACCTGGATATTCAGATACGTGTGACCACCAGGGACGTGACTGACGGGAAGTAGTAGCATGCGACACCTCAGCGCAACAGTCACTTCCTATAATGTCATACACACACCTGGCCCTCATAGAGTTAATAAGCAGAGTTGGATTGACATCTGACATTTCATTATGGACGAGTCATAAGGAGACCGAACAAATCGAAACAGACATGACACACAACGTCAGAGCAAGGAGACACTGTGAGACAAACATGCCAGGAGACATGGGGGCAAACTTGCTGCAGGACTTAGGGAAACTAGACCTTCGCTGTCATTTTGATTCAATTTTACACAAATCTCATACAACGCATTGAGTAAACAAGCATGTTATTATAAAATGTTGGCCCCTGAATATTTCCCATGTTTTGATAGATTCATCTGTAGGAAGGGTTTGAATTAGGAAGGGTTTGAATGATAGATTGAGCTGTAGGAAGGGTTTGAATGATAGATTCAGCTGTAGGAAGGGTTTGAATTAGGAATGGTTTGAATGATAGATTCAGTTGTAGGGTGGGTTTGAATTATAGGTCCAGCTGTAGGAAGGGTTTGAATGATAGATTCAGCTGTAGGATGGGTTTGAATGGTAGATTCAGCTGTAGGAAGGGTTTGAATGATAGATTCAGCTGTAGGATGGGTTTGAATGGTAGATTCAGCTGTAGGAAGGGTTTGAATGATAGATTCAGCTGTAGGATGGGTTTGAATGGTAGATTCAGCTGTAGGATGGGTTTGAATGATAGATTCAGCTGTAGGATGGGTTTGAATGGTAGATCCAGTTGTAGGATGGGTTTGAATGATAGCTCCACCTGTAGGATGGGTTTGAATGATAGGTCCACCTGTAGGAAGGGTTTGAATGGTAGATTCAGCTGTAGGATGGGTTTGAATGGTAGATTCAGCTGTAGGATGGGTTTGAATGATAGATTCAGCTGTAGGATGGGTTTGAATGGTAGATTCAGCTGTAGGAAGGGTTTGAATGATAGATTCAGCTGTAGGATGGGTTTGAATGGTAGATTCAGCTGTAGGATGGGTTTGAATGATAGATTCAGCTGTAGGATGGGTTTGAATGATAGATTCAGCTGTAGGATGGGTTTGAATGATAGATTCAGCTGTAGGATGGGTTTGAATGATAGATTCAGCTGTAGGATGGGTTTGAATGATAGATTCAGCTGTAGGATGGGTTTGAATGGTAGATTCAGCTGTAGGATGGGTTTGAATGGTAGATTCAGCTGTAGGATGGGTTTGAATGGTAGATTCAGCTGTAGGATGGGTTTGAATGATAGATTCAGCTGTAGGATGGGTTTGAATGGTAGATTCAGCTGTAGGATGGGTTTGAATGGTAGATTCAGCTGTAGGATGGGTTTGAATGGTAGATTCAGCTGTAGGATGGGTTTGAATGGTAGATTCAGCGGTAGGATGGGTTTGAATGGTAGATTCAGCTGTAGGATGGGTTTGAATGGTAGATTCAGCTGTAGGATGGGTTTGAATGGTAGATTCAGCTGTAGGGTGGGTTTGAATGGTAGATTCAGCGGTAGGATGGGTTTGAATGGTAGATTCAGCTGTAGGATGGGTTTGAATGGTAGATTCAGCTGTAGGATGGGTTTGAATGGTAGATTCAGCGGTAGGATGGGTTTGAATGGTAGATTCAGCTGTAGGATGGGTTTGAATGGTAGGTTCAGCTGTAGGGTGGGTTTGAATGGTAGATTCAGCTGTAGGATGGGTTTGAATGGTAGATTCAGCTGTAGGATGGGTTTGAATGGTAGATTCAGCTGTAGGATGGGTTTGAATGGTAGATTCAGCTGTAGGATGGGTTTGAATGGTAGATTCAGCGGTAGGATGGGTTTGAATGGTAGATTCAGCTGTAGGATGGGTTTGAATGGTAGATTCAGCTGTAGGGTGGGTTTGAATGGTAGATTCAGCTGTAGGATGGGTTTGAATGATAGATTCAGCTGTAGGAAACTTTTGATTTAGGGGAGTGGCCGAAAGTGCAGAGCACTCCGGTAATAAATCGAGGCACCCCGTTAGCCAATAATATTATCATGACATAATGAGAATATTGTTGACACATTGGTTCTATTACATCAGAAGTCCCCGCCCCCTGCCCCGTCTGCCTGTGCTTCTGCCTCCGCATGGCTTGCTCTTTTAGGCTTGGTGTCTGTAAAGCACTTTGTGACAACTGCTGATGTAAAAAAGGGTCTTTATAAAATACATTTGATTGATTACAACTTGATTATAAGGTGGAGCCAAGACATGCTGTAAAGTGCCATGTAAAGAACATATCTATGCCGTGCTGGCTTTGGTTGGCATGAATCAGGCTTAGTGAATTAAAATGATCACAATTATCAGGCTTAGTGAATTAAAATAAGACGAGTATTTTCTGTAGGATAACATAAACATCCATTACAAAATATACTTTTAATTAATTAAAACTCCTCGGTTAACAGTATACGTTATATTATTAACCAAATACCGTGTGATTTGTAAACACAAGCTATATCCTTCCAACAATCGAAGCTTCTCTTTAATGTTGCTCAGTGGGTTCTCTCTTTTTATTCTCCTGAAATATTATTTTTTATTTATCAAGAAATTAAACATTCTCAATTTGATAATGTATGTGTAGCCTACAATAAAAAAATGTAAGCCTGTTTTAAAATATTCTGTAAAAAAAATATTCAGAGAGAAATTAAGACCTATACTATTTTATTGTATAATTGTTTCATCGGGTCATTAAAGTTCTTGATCTGATCTGATGCAATGTAACCTGAAAATCTAGCAGGGCCTAAAAGACAATGTAATGAAATGAAATAAAAAAAAAACACTTTTCACCATTGGCTGAATTTGTTCTCCATTTGAGTCTAGTGGGCGGCAATGACTAATCTCGACCAATCATGTTGCCATCCCCTTCGCAATGATGGCGTTGAGAGAGCTGTCATCGCTGGAAAAATCTTTAGGATTGAAAAATCCTAACAAATACAGTACTCAGGGGTACAAGAAGGTGAATTTGCCATCTATATGTGCCAGGTATTATAGACGTTACCACATGAACAGTAGGTTAAAAAGAGTAGCGAGCACATGCTACTCTACTGTCCTGAGAAAAGCTAGCTAGCTAACAAGATAATGTCCGTAGCTTTAGCAACTATTTTACCTTCTACTTTTAGCGAATGCAGGTCACTTGGGAACAATGATGTGTAATAAATATGTCATAATCATTGTTTCAGATCAAATGTGTTGTCATTAGCCAGTTAAAGTTAAGCTAACATTGAATGCATCTGCTGTCTGGCCAGATAGCTAACCATATGGATTGCTTTTTGGGTTGCCAACATATCTTGCTGCTACTACTAAACGTACTATAGCTAATTTCACTGAGTGTTCAGTACTAGTTCTGCCTCAACAGCCTTCATTGCAACGCTAGAAACAAACAGACATACTGTACCACATGGGGTAGTGAAAGTGCGTGTGTTGTTGTTTAGAAAGTAGCCAGCTATACAAATGACTTGAGTTAGTATGGAACTAGCGCTTAAATAGTGTCTCTAACAGGATGTTGACAAGTGTCTAACAGGATGTTGACAAGTGTCTCTAACAGGATGTTTACACGTGTCTTAATGTGCCCAATAATGTTTGTACCATGTTTTGTTGTTTTGCTACCATGTTATGTTCTTGTATTAGGTCTCTCTTTATGTAGTTTCGTGGTGTCTCGCTTGTCGTGATGTGTGTTTTGTCCTATATTTCATTTTTAATCGCCCCGTCCCCGCATTAGGCCTTTTGGTAGGCCGTCATTGTAAATACGAATTTGTTCTTAAATGACTTGCCTAGTTAAATAAAGGTATAAAAACAATGTGTAATGTCTTTCTCACATTGTCTTTCTCTCCCACCCAGGTACCCGTGCTCCACAGTAATAATGGCCCAGCTCTGGTCGGCTTGGTGACAATCGCCACTCACCTGGTCCAAGAGGCCAAACGGCCCGAGTTACTGGGTGGGTCAGCAGAACACAAGGCTTTAGTGCAGCAGTGGCTGGAGTACAGGCTCACCAAAGTGGATGGATGCCACAAAGACGATATCAAGACCATACTGAAGGTAGAGGCCCAGAAACAATAGTGAAGATTCTTCAATATTAGAAAGTCAAAACATTTTAAATATCTTCCTCTTGCAAGTTAGTCAGTTTTATTGTAGTCTCTTTGTCAAATGAAAATGTGTACCGCTACCCACTGTTTTTCATGAGAAGTCCCTTCTACCCTTGTGGGATAGAGAGGCTTGGTGAGCTGTGTACGGAGAGGGTCTAACAGGGCCTTGGAGAAGCCCCTGAGCAAAACTGTCCAATATTCTGCCAGCAGGGGCCAGACTGACAGTGTGTGTGGCTCATTAATGCGAGGCGACATGAATCAAGACTGATGTATGGCCCTTCAGTGACATGGCCGAGACAGGCAAAGCAGTGGACAACAATAAAAGTCTTTAATGGGGGCCGCTGTGGCTGTCGACAGCGTGAAAGAGATACGAAGCCATCGATTGGCCGGACAGGTGCCTTTCGCCACTTTTAAATCCTCCTGTGTGTGTCACACGTTTTAGTTTATCTGATTATGCAGAATGTTAGAGCTGATTTCAATAGTTACTCTGATACTATGGTGCCGGTATGGTGATACTATGGTGCCGGTATGGTGACACTATGGTGCCGGTATGGTGATACTATGGTGCCGGTATGGTGATACTATGGTGCCAGTATGGGGATACTATGGTGCCGGTATGGGGATACTATGGTGCCGGTATGGGGGTACTATGGTGCCGGTATGGTGATACTATGGTGCCAATATGGGGATACTATGGTGCTGGTATGGGGATACTATGGTGCCAATATGGGGATACTATGGTGCTGGTATGGGGATACTATGGTGCCGGTATGGTGATACTATGGTGCCGGTATGGTGATACTATGGTGCCGGTATGGGGGTACTATGGTGCCGGTATGGTGATACTATGGTGCCAATAAGGGGATACTATGGTGCCGGTATGGGGATACTATGGTGCCGGTATGGTGATACTATGGTGCCGGTATGGTGATACTATGGTGCCGGTATGGCGACACAACGGTACTAAACTCCTATCGTCCTATAAAAAAAATACTTTATGTAAAGTTGGCCAGACTGACAGTGTTGATCGCTTGCAAAAAAACAAAACAAAGGAATGCTACTTTAGGTGAAAACATGATGCTGTTTGTTTCTACCATCGGGACTGTTTTCCCTTTCATCACTATGGTAGATATGGTCATGGTGCTATAACCCACAGCCTTTCAGCAGCAGGGAGGTCTAGTGGCCCCAGGGAGGTCTAGTGGCCCCAGGGAGGTCTAGTGGCCCCAGTGACTGCAGCGATATCAAAAAACTCGGGCAGAATGTGGTTAGGGTGGAGGAGCAGAGCCCAGGTTCGGATGTCCATGTGGGGGTGGTGGTGGAGATGGGGGTGGGGGGTAGTCTCTTGTCCGCCTGCGCCTCCAGCTGTAGGCAAGGCAGGGATCTGATTGTGACGGAGGAGTCTGTCTTCATGCCTTGCTTGGCAGCACACACTGCACAATAACTCCATTAGCCCTCAAGACGGTGTATGTGCAGTGTAAGTGCTAAAGATGGTCCCATCCCTTGGGACCTGCATAACCACACATACACACACAGCCTCATTGCTCAGCCCATCCACAGCCTGGGTTTGGGGAAGGTTCATTAGATTTGCAGGCGCCCGTGTAAGTCAGGAAAGGAGTGAGCCACTTGTAAGGCATCTGCACTAGCCGGAGTGGCCAGAGTTGTGGGGATGGCGTGCCACGGCAGGCTGTTATTCCCCTTTCGGGTTGTGCATTGTTCACGTACAGATACCGAGCTCTCCACCCTTATGTCCCAGATATATAGGTTCAATAAATCTCAGGCCTGAGTTGGCTCCACCAGCTTTCGTCTTGTATTTCAACTCTCTTTGACTATTGAATAAGTGTATTTGAATATTTAGTCTTTTACTGTGGATATGTCATTATCACGCTGGGAGAGTAATTGTTGTTGTTATTGAGACGTGTCGGGAGTTTCTCACTCCGGCTTTTACATGTTATGTGGTTGATGAACTTTGTTGGTTAACTTTTATTGAATCTAATGTCTAATTAGGTGATTATGATAAAGAAATACTAAGTTAATGTCATGAGTTACATGGTAGTGATTATGTGACCTGTAGTGTTCAAGATGTTTATAGGTGTTTGTCTCTATTGTGGATCTGTGAAATTCTTTTTTTTTTTTTTTTTTAATCAAGCAATTCTGATGAACTTAATGATGAAATGTTTATTTAATTTATTTTGTCATGCAGGACCTCAACAGCTATCTAGAAGACAAGGTTTACTTGGCAGGAAATCAGTTCACCCTCGCCGACACACTCATGTACTACGGAATCCATTACATCATCGTAAGTCAAGCGTCCAATAACCAAACAGAGCCGACTACAGAGTTGAAGTTAAAAGGCGTTATGTCAAACGGAGCTCACAATTAAGAGTCATAACGGTTAAAGGGCACGGGAGAGAGAACTTGACACAAGCCTCCAAAAAAAATAAAAAGAGGTGCAAAGTGATGTCTTTAGTTCAGGCCAAGGAAGAAGTTTGTCGGCCCCGGAGGCTGACGGAGAGAGACGGGATCACATGTTGAGAAATGTCAGCGGATGTGGCGGAGATGGATCCTTGCCACCAGACACAAGGGAATCAGTTTAGTTTTTATCATGGCGGTTAACCTCAGAACAGAGGTCACTCAGCAGCCTAGGTCCTCATTGTATTTGTTAGATGTACAGTCATGGGAGGGCTCGTAGCTACTGAATCCAACTGGTATGATTCTAGACTCTGTTTCAGGGACGGTATAGCTAGCTTAGACCAGGTTTGGGCAGCCTCACAATGAACCTGAAATGGGATGGTCTAATTTGTTCACTTTAGTAAGGCGTTATTATTGTGTTCAGCTAAAGAAATGACTTGTTTTTTGGGGAAAGAGATGTGAGTTAGTAACAAGCAGAGTTGCTGCATTAGTTTGGGTATTAGCTAGCTAGCCAGCAAGATGCATTTGCAAAATAATTGGTGGTTCAAAACATCGCTAGCCATTTTCTTTCCTTGCAGCTTTGTAGTGTCACAGTAGCGAAATACTGTTAGGAGGGATGGCGACACAAACACTTTCCAATAAGTGTATTGGTCCTCTTTGTGGACAGTGTGCAGATCTGCATCTCTGCTAGCATTGTTTAATTTGTAACAAACACTAGTTCATATGAAGGACCTTTTTAAAGAGCATAGACGGGACCACCCATTTAAATGAAACGATGGCAGATTTGTACAGCGTAGTATGGAGCATCAGTGGAAACAAGAAATGTCTCCCCCCTCTCTTTCCAAGGTGGACCTGGCCATCCAGGAGAAGGAGAAGCACATGAATGTGACACGGTGGTTTGACCACGTCCAGCACTACACCGGTGTCCGGCACCACCTACCCCCAGTGGTGGTCCTGAGGAACAGAGTGTACACCAGCGGCCACCACTGAGGTCTTAGGCTGGCTGCCAGGATGTTCGAGGGCCGGCGTGAGGAGTACACAGGCGTGTGCTGACGTCTCAACATACCTAACACCATTGTGGCCCTCTCCCTCCTTTGCCTTGGAGACATGTGGTTATTTTTTCCCTCTGAAACCACAGGCGAATAACACATGCAATGGAGAAATGATCACAAAGAGACGGATGGTTTGTTTTTGTGTGAGTTGGTTGTTGGTCGTCAGGGTCAATGTGCAGGGATGGTCTGAAACGGCCTGGGAACATTCTTACTGATGTCTCTTTTTCTCCTAACCTGAGCCTTGAATGTGATAAAGTATTATTAAAAATTACAAATGACTTATTCGTTTGCTATGTCCGTTTTAAAGAAATTCCTGCTATTGCGTTTTCAATGTATTAACATTTTCTTCAAACAAAACTAAATATGTCCAGCCAACTGTGTTCAGCTATGTAATCATCATCCTCCACAGTTGTCCAGTCCACTATCAACTTTCCGCCCTCATGAATTTAGTCTTGTTTCTCAAGCTGCTGCCTCTGCTGTTCCACCAGCAGTGTGGGCAGCAGCCTCTAGCTCAGTCACTCGAATCAGTCCGTGTGTTGACGCTGAGGGGGCAGAGGGCAGACTACCAGCTGCCATAGAGGCTCCAGTGCTCCTCTGTCCAACGTCTGAGCCCTGGGTGACAGCCACGCATTGTCATTTCACCCTCTTACCAGGGGGTGGGAAATCCTTTTGTGACAACATCCGAGCGACAATACACAGTCAAACCACTCACACAAGCAGACTGGATTTAGCCATTAGCTCGGTCAGCAGTGAAAATCACAGCTAATATACACTACATTATCTAAAGTATGTGGACACCTGCTTGTCGAACATCTCATTCCAAAATCATAGTCATTGATATGGAGTTGGTTCCCCCTTTGCTGCTATAATAGCCTCCACTCTTCTGGGAAGGCTTTCCACTAGATGTTGAAATTTTGCTGCGGGGACTTGCTTCCATTCAGCCACAAGCGCATTAGTGAGGTCGGGCACTGATGTTGGGCGATTAGGCTTGGCTCACAGTTGTTCCAATTCATCCCAGAGGTGTTCGATGGAGTTGAGGTCAGGGTTCTGTGCAGGCCAGTCAAGTTCTTCCACATCGATCTTGACAAACCAGTTCTTTATGGACCTCGCTTTGTGCACGGGGTGCTGAAACACAAAAGGGCCTTCCCCAAACTGTTGCCACAAAGCTAGAATGTAATTGTATGCTGTAGCGTTAAGATTCCTCTTCACTGGAAATAGGGGGCCCGAACCATGAAAAACAGCCCCAGACCATTATTCCTCCTCCACCAAACTTTGCATTGGGGCAGGTAGCATTCTCCTCGCATCCGCCAAACCCAGATTCGTCCATCGGTCTCCCAGATGGTGAAGTGTGATTCATCACTTCAGAGAAAGCTTTTCCACTGCTCCAAAGTCCAATGGCGGCGAGTTTTACACCACTCGAGTCGACACTTGGCATTGTGCATGGAAACTCATTTCATGAACCTCCCGAAAAACAGTTCTCGTGCTGACGTTGCTTCCAGAGTCCGTTTGGAACTCGGTGGTGAGTGTTGTATCCGAGGACAGGTGATTTGTATGTGCTTCTTCACTCGGCGGTCTCGTTTTGTGAGCTTGTGTGGCCTGCCACTTTGTGGTTGAGCCGTTGTTGCTCTGAGACGCTTCCACTTCACAATAACAGCACTTACAGTTCACCGGGGCAGCACAAGCAGGTTATGTTGGAAAGGTGGCATCCTTTGACGGTGCCACGTTAAAAGTCTCTTGAGCTCTTCAGGAAGGCCATTCTAATGCCAAATGTTTGTCTATGGAGATTGCATGACTGTGCTCGATTTTATACACCTGTCAGCAACGAATGTGGCCGAAATAGCCAAATCCACTCATTTTAAAGGATGTCCACGTGTGTGTGTGTGTGTGTGTGTGTGTGTGTGTGTGTGTGTGTGTGTGTGTGTGTGTATATATATAGTGTTTGTATATATTGGATAGAATCACAGCGTTTGCACAACAAAAGAGTCTTTGGCTTTCTTAATTGTGGTAACTTAATCCGGTGTATTAAACTGCCAACTGGTTTGAGTTGTTTCACTTTCACCCAGCCTGTGTTTTGTCATGTAAACCCTGTTTAACCTTCTCCAGGTTTTATATGATCATCTTCCCTATAAGCCTTCCTTATAATATGTATACTGCTTTAATGCTATGGTTTGTGTTATTAAAGTCTACTGAAGGTTGTCCTGTGCCAATAAAAGAAGCAAAGAGGACAGTTGTCTCATTTGGTTCTTTTAATCAATTCGTTTTTCACATTTTGTTGGTCATTCGACACATTCGTTTTTTAAATTTTTTATTTGGTGGTTCATCATCGAACAACAAAGTGCTGTGTGTTCTGGAAAGTGTAAACTTGTGAAAGCAAACACATCCCGCAGTCATTTGAGCAGAGGCCTTGTGACTAGATTAGGAAGAACATTGCACTACTACACCATAATAGAAACACTGTCCTGTTGTTTGTTTCAGTCCCGTTTAGATATCATCACTGCTGCTGAAGAGAAGCTTAGCACAGCATGGCAACTTTTATCTTTGACCTGTCCCCAAGATTGAGGAGACTGAACTTAAAGACTTCAGTTTTATGAGTGTATTCACTTGAAATGAGTCTTTGTGAAGTTGTGTGTGCTGACTAATGCTGTACTGTAGAAATGGCAGTGGCATAAGGTCTTCCAGCTTTGCAGCCGATGATCAAACCAAAGTCCAAACAACCCCAGACATGAAGCCACAGCGGGTATCCCAGACAGCCCAATTAGTAAGACCCTCTCCTGGTCATCTGAAGACTGAGGTGCACCTCTCTACAGGGGTGGACTGCCACAATGAGCTCACATTTAGATATTTCCCTCCTGGCAACGGAGGCAGCCTTAATTTCTCCCACCCCCTGGTCGGTGATAGTTCAGGGGTCAATTGGCGCGGTGGATCAGCAGGGTTCACTGGTGATTTCAGCTCTCACCAGGAGTCCATCTCTCAGTGTGTGGTCCGGACCAGACGTCAGCTATCACTCGCTCGTCTTCACTGCCACAGGAGGTTTCATTGTAGGAAGGGCATGGGAACAGAGTTCAGGGCCAGGTGGGGTAAAGTCTATCTGAAGGACCACACCTCTGTTCAAATCAAATCAAATTTTATTTGTCACATACACATGGTTAGCAGATGTTAATGCGAGTGTAGGGCCATGCTTGTGCTTCTAGTTCCGACAATGCAGTGATAACCAACAAGTAATCTAACTAACAATTCCAAAACTACTGTCTTATACACAGTGTAAGGGGATAAGGAATATGTACATAAGGATAAATGGGAACGCGAAGCGAGGCGGCCATCTCAGTCGGCGCCGGACGTCGTTGAAGTTGGGAGTCAACTTTTAAACTGTAGGTAGGAATGCCACGTTCCACAGGTCACGAAGTAAATGGTGCCATGCAGAACTTGTAAAAAAAAAAGCAAAGCGCTTTCCCACAGATTCAGGCGGTTTCCAGTAGCTGGTTCCTTAGTACCATCTCCCTAATGTGCGGCAAACGTGTAGAGTATTCACGTCACATAACGCCCCGCGGTGTTAGAGTGCCATGTCTGCACACAACAAAAACCTTTGTTAAGTCTCGTTAACGAGATGGAGAGTGCGGCGCATCCGACGGGACATGTATCTGGCAAAACAGCGTTCCCTGATTGATTCAATGAAACAATCAGCACTGTGTGGGGGTGGGTTAGCATGTCATAAGCACTTTTGACAGGCCTTGCCTTATCATCCCCTTACAGATAGTGACAATTCTACCATGCACCCATAAAGATGGCATCTGATTGTCAATTGCTATTACACGAGTGCAGAGGCGAGGATCAGGCTGGGTGGGGGGCAAATGTTCTCTATACACACTTTAGTACTCTCATTGATTCAGACTTCCATTGCTTGAAGGCAAGTTGGGAAAGACATTTTGCTCTAGTTTCCTCTCCTCTTTAAAGGTACAGAGAATCTTATGAGATTGTTGAGTGAGCAAGGGTTACATTCCAAGAGTGAATCGATTCAATTCGGTTGAACCAACGTGGAATAGATGTTGAATTGGTCTGTTGACGGTGTATTATCCATTTCTCCAGACAGCTTCTGTATTAGAAACATAGATTCTCAATGCAGCTTCTGTATTAGAAACATAGATTCTCAATGCAGCTTCTGTACTAGAAACAGATTCTCAATGCAGCTTCTGTATTAGAAACAAAGAGTCTTAATGCAGCTTCTGTATTAGAAACATAGATTCTCAATGCAGCTTCTGTATTAGAAACATAGAGTCTTAATGCAGCTTCTGTATTAGAAACATAGAGTCTTAATGCAGCTTCTGTATTAGAAACATAGAGTCTTAATGCAGCTTCTGTATTAGAAACAGATTCTCAATGCAGCTTCTGTATTAGAAACATAGAGTCTTAATGCAGCTTCTGTATTAGAAACATAGAGTCTTAATGCAGCTTCTGTATTAGAAACATAGAGTCTTAATGCAGCTTCTGTATTAGAAACATAGATTCTCAATGCAGCTTCTGTATTAGAAACATATTCTCAATGCAGCTTCTGTATTAGAAACAGATTCCCAATGCAGTTTCTGTATTAGAAACATAGATTCTCAATGCAGCTTCTGTATTAGAAACATAGATTCTCAATGCAGCTTCTGTACTAGAAACAGATTCTCAATGCAGCTTCTGTATTAGAAACAAAGAGTCTTAATGCAGCTTCTGTATTAGAAACATAGATTCTCAATGCAGCTTCTGTATTAGAAACATAGAGTCTTAATGCAGCTTCTGTATTAGAAACATAGAGTCTTAATGCAGCTTCTGTATTAGAAACATAGATTCTCAATGCAGCTTCTGTATTAGAAACAGATTCCCAATGCAGTTTCTGTATTAGAAACAGATTCTCAATGCAGCTTCTGTATTAGAAACAGATTCTCAATGCAGCTTCTGTATTAGAAACATAGATTCTCAATGCAGCTTCTGTATTAGAAACATAGATTCTCAATGCAGCTTCTGTATTAGAAACATAGAGTCTTAATGCAGCTTCTGTATTAGAAACATAGATTCTCAATGCAGCTTCTATACTAACAGTAAGCTTCAGGGAGGTGAACACTGAATGGGTGGGGGGGAGGAGTCTTGTTTGAAGTTTTTGTCCTTCGTTCTTCTCTCTGGGGTGCAGCCATGCCGCGGAGCACAGAATGAGCCCAGGTGTGTGGTGAGGAGTTTACGAGATGCACTCACTCACTTCATCAGTCAGAGAGGTGCGGCTGATTCGGCCTAGGTGCTAAAGTGCAAGTGTGTATCCCGGGGCAATGGGATCACACCTTAACTCAGCACGGATCACAGACAGCTCCAGAATTAGCCTTTGCTCGCCCTCTCTCTCCCAACCTGCCTCAGCTGCACACACACTTCCTGTCTGCCTCTCTCTGATGTTATGTGTGTGTGTGTGTGTGTGTGTGTGTGTGTGTGTGTGTGTGTGTGTGTGTGTGTGTGTGTGTGTGTGTGTGTGTGTGTGTGTGTGTGTGTGTGTGTGCGTATGTGCGTGTGTGTTCATTCAGGGCGTTATGGATTTGGCTTGGGGGCAAGGGGTGAGAGGGGCGTAGTGATGTTGGGGGATGGGAGGAGTACATACCCGTGCAAGACTCAAGGATTGCGATTCTCCCTGTCTGAATAAGTTCAACCTCTCAGTGTTCTTGTGTGGATTTGTCCTGCGCTTTGTTCTCAAGCTGCAAAAGGATTGGTATTTTTCTTTAAGACCCCTGCTGTTAGGAGTCAGTGAGGTACAGGTGCAATAACATACACATTATTGGGGACATATTTTAAATAGAACCAACACGGGACTGGTTCTCCATACACCCAGGAATGAACTCCTCCAGGACATGTCATATGCTACACCCTGGCCTTGGGGCATAGTCACTGGTTGACAGGTAGGCCGCTCGTTGTCCTCGTATTCTAATTCTGAAGAATGTGTTGCATATTAGGTCTGCATTTTGTCTCCTACTCCATGCACCCTTGCCTCTCTTCCCCACAGGTCTATGCCACTTAACTTTAGACTGCCTTGATGGTATCTGATAGGATGTCTTCAGGGGGGGACTCACTGCCCCCTTCGAGAAGTGATACCAAAAGTAATTGCATCTGAAGCCCCATGACAAAGGCTATACTTTTATAAAGGCACTGCTCAGGGTAGAGAGGGCAATAAGCTGAGAGAATGGGGATGCAAGAGGGATGGTTGTAAGTCTCCAGATGAAGAGAGAGAACGAGGAGGTCAGTGCCCTCAGCAATACCCTATAATGACCACCCTGGGAATAAAAACAACATCCTCATTAACATTTCTGCTCAACTCATCTGCATATCCGTCACCCGGCTCTGAATTTTACATTTTCCGCCTAATTACAATGCCCGTTTTAATTTGGGGTGACTGATTTATTTAAACCTGGAGTTAAATTATCCTCTTCTCCCAGCACTGTTTCCCTCCTCTTGTCACATTTCTTTAATGCAAAACACCCCCCTGGTACAGGAGAACAACACAAGGTTTGATATGATTAACTGTATGTGTTACAAAACAAACCTCTATTCTAAATACGTGTATGTATGAAAGAGGAGGTGAGTTTACAGTAATAGTATGTGTTTATCTTCCATTTTAAACCCAAGTTTGCATTTCCACTTTTTACCCAAAGCCACACAATGCAATGACAGTACTTTCGCATATTTGACCTCTGGACTGACTGTATCATTGAAGCCAAACCAATAGACAGTTCCCAGTGTCCACCTCACTGAGCATGGCAAAATGGCAGAGCCCGGGCACAAGGGGAGCCAGCCGGGGTGGCGTTAACGGATGAACCTTGACAGGTCATGATGATGAAGCAGAAGTGCACCTTTTACTCGTGCCTGGCTGTGCCAGTGTGTGTGCGTGTGTGTGTGTGTGTGTGTGTGTGTGTGTGTGTGTGTGTGTGTGTGTGTGTGTGTGTGTGTGTGTGTGTGTGTGTGTGTGTGTGTGTGTGTGTGTGTGTGTGTGTGTGTGTGTGTGTGTGTGTGTGTGTGTGTGTGTGTGTGGCTGTGGTGTGTGTGTGGCTGTGTGGCTGTGTGTGTGTGTGTGTGTGTGTGTGTGTGTGTGTGTGTGTGTGTGTGTGTGTGTGTGCGTGTGTGTGTGTGTGTATGAGTGTGTGTGCTTCACCGCTCACTGGCTAGATTCTGGACTGGGGGCATGAAGCTGCAATCTGGTACAGGGGACACCCACTCACTCACCCAACCGCACTGCTCCCCCCACGTCTCAGTCTTTCCCCTCAGTGAGCCTGCTCTGCTGAACATCAAACTCATGTCACGGGATGGCTCTTTGATTCTTGCAGTCTTAGTCTTAGCGATTCAAGTCACCGTTGTGAAGGGTTAGGCCCAATTTTTCCATTCCTCTCTTTAAAAAAAATGTGGCATTGTGATCTTTGGTGGATTTTTAGTTGGTCCCGTAGTTACCAGTATGCTTCAGGAGGTCCGTTAATGGTTCTAGTTAGTGTTAGGGGCTGTTGCATGCTTAGACCAGAAACAGGCTTAATCTGTGTCTGTAGGGCCGCCCCTCAGTGTATGAACTAGTCTCGAGTGCTTTGTGTCAAGCAGCCGTGGATGAAGGAAAGACAAATGATTGCAACTGCCAAATTACAGAGTGAGTGGGGCACATCTATTCAGAGAGCCTATGGTGCATTCCTTACTAAAGACGGTCTTGAAGTCCTAGGATCTAAGGATACTGTCCTTGAGCCTCGACTAGGGATTGGTTCACGTTGCCACCCCCGAAAACAACCCCAGGGGACATACAGGACGGGGGGGACACCAAGAGGTACGACGTCCTGAAGATGTGTCCCTCTTGGAAACATGACATGATGTAATACAGACATCCAGCATCCTGGCAATGAGCTACTGCTACGGATGTGTGTTTCTGGGGGGGAGGGTAGCTCCTCAGTCAATCACACAGCTGATCCCGGGCTCCTTTCAAAACATATATGGTAGAAGCCTGCGTGAAATCGACATTTGTGAGCGAGACAGGACAAAAGCGGGGGTCGAGGGGGCTCAACGAGGCCCCCTTCTTATCTCGTGTTTTCCCCACACGCTTTGAACTGGGCGCCATAAACCCAGAGGGCAGCGGCGGATTGGTAAGCTATCAAAGATGCTGTTGATGGGCTGGATGGATGATGGTTGCAGTTACACGGCCATGGAGATGATGGTATAAGAATAGGCCCAGTGTGCTCCTCTGGGACTCACTCTACCGCCGCCCACCACCATCCCCGGTCGTCCCAGGGACAGCCTTCTTTACAGCCCTTGCGGACTACCCTTGTGACTTTCACAACTGTCATGCTGCGCTCTGCAGCCATTTATTATTAAGATATGTAGTGGGTGCTTTTGTGATGGCCAGGCTATGTGATGGCCAGGCTATGTGATGGCCAGGCAATGTGATGGCCAGGCTATGTGATGGCCAGGCAATGTGATGGCCAGGCTATGTGATGGCCAGGCTATGTGATGGCCAGGCAATGTGATGGCCAGGCAATGTGATGGCCAGGCTATGTGATGGCCAGGCTATGTGATGGCCAGGCTATGTGATGGCCAGGCTATGTGATGGCCAGGCAATGTGATGGCCAGGCTATGTGATGGCCAGGCAATGTGATGGCCAGGCTATGTGATGGCCAGGCAATGTGATGGCCAGGCTATGTGATGGCCAGGCTATGTGATGGCCAGGCAATGTGATGGCCAGGCTATGTGATGGCCAGGCTATGTGATGGCCAGGCAATGTGATGGCCAGGCTATGTGATGGCCAGGCAATGTGATGGCCAGGCTATGTGATGGCCAGGCTATGTGATGGCCAGGCAATGTGATGGCCAGGCAATGTGATGGCCAGGCTATGTGATGGCCAGGCAATGTGATGGCCAGGCAATACACACTAGTGAATGATTCCTGTGCCTAACGGGGTGTGTTATTTGCCATAATGTAATTTCACGGGGAGTTACGGCACTGCATTGTCAATGATATGGATCTTCAGCAAGGCAGGTGTACGAGGCACCTAGTTTTCAATGGATTCGGTATCATCAGGAGAAGAGTATTTTTAAGGACGTTTCAACAATGCTGACATAATACCTGAGCAATGTTAGAGGATAAATCAAATCAAATCAAATCAAATTTTATTTCAAAACCAATCTGATGAGAACTTCTATTCATTGAAATCTCTAGTCAGAAAAGCCACGATCAATTTCATGGTGCACAGTTAATGCTGTATATTATGGATTGATATTCTTGGCAGTATTAATGTGGATAATTCCAAAGACTCGTGACTCATAAAAACTCTGTGGGTCTATGTGGGAATCCAAATGCATTCTCCCTAGTTAAAAATTGTGGATTTGTCTTCAATTCTTTTCAATTTTTTTTGGGGGGGGGGTTCTTGGGGGGTTTGGTTCTTTTTATGGTGACACAGTATGATAGTCTTTGCCCTAGAACCCTTCATTACGCTCATAATACGCTCATAATATCTCCCTTTCAGCCCCTTTCATAGAATATGTCAGCTGTGAGGATGGCGGAAGTTTAGTCAAAGACAGTTGGCGATCACCTCAAGGGACACAGAGAGAGAGAGAGAGGAGATGAGAGAGGGGGAGACGTTAGCAGAATGCCTCGTGGCTCGTAGCCCCCTGGTCCGCTCAGTGACACCTCTCCCGCAGCCAGCAGGATTAATAACTGGAGCTACTGCTCTCACTCCTCCCTCGGGGAGAAACCTGGCCTGCGTCCATCCTTATACACACACACCCACTCACACGCATTCAAATTGATACCCACACACACGTTGTTTGCACACACACACACACAGGCGTAAGGATACACTCCTACCAGGGTACACACGACTGCACAGGCGTCAGGCAGGGGGCGCTATCGCTGCTCTTTGCCTCCCACTGTCATTGCTGAAGGGTTTCTGAATGTAAGTTACAAGACAACATGGAGTAGCGGGCAACAAAGACCTGGACAACCACAGAGCTTCTCCTGACCTGAGGGCTCCCGTCCTTCCTTCCTCCCTCACAGACCTCAAGAGGCAGATGGAGAGAGAGGGAAGAGGCACGAAAGTGAAAGAGAGCAACAACTCTGGGACGCACGGACGACAGCATCTCCCTCAAGGAGGCCGCCGTCCCCCACCATGGCGGACACTAGCACTAAACTCCTGTCAGGTCCCATCTCATGCCCCCCCTCCCCCGTCTCTCCCGGGCAGGACGTGCCTCTCCGAAGGGGGTCACGTCACACACAGGGACGGCAGTCCCCCTCTGAGGGGTCTACTGTACGAACATGTCTCCCTGTCCGAAGACGACCCGTTGCGGCCATTGGGCTGGCTAATGTGTATGTCTTTGATAGAGATGTTTTGCTGGCAATGTGTATGTCTTTGATAGAGATGTTTTGCTGGCAATGTGTATGTCTTTGATAGAGATGTTTTGCTGGCAATGTGTATGTCTTTGATAGAGATGTTTTGCTGGCAATGTGTATGTCTTTGATAGAGATGTTTTGCTGGCAATGTGTATGTCTTTGATAGAGATGTTTTGCTGGCAATGTGTATGTCTTTGATAGAGATGGTTTGCTGGCAATGTGTATGTCTTTGATAGAGATGTTTTGCTGGCTAATGTGTACTGTATTTTTTTTCACATTACTGTTATTCTATTATTATTTACTCTTACAGTTGAGATCTTTGAAAATACAAATAAAATGATGTTGCAATTAATAGTCTGTACTTGAATTTGTAACATCTCGCTTCTTTAGCACAAACATCTCATGTGGATTTTCCCCCAGTCAAATGCAACTACTGTGTACAGCAGAAGCAAACGGTTATAATTCATCTATTTTAACTCCTTTCAAGACCTACATTTGATTAAAATAAAATGTCACCATAAATCCTTTGTCTCATATCATTTCTGAATAATAAATACAATTTTGTTTAGATGTAAATTAAATCATGTTTAACAATAAAAATAATGTTGAACATTTTCTGACTTTCCCTTAGAATGAGGACAAGGGAGGGGAAAGGCTTGTTGGAAATGTATTTTTCCAC
Organism: Oncorhynchus keta; assembly: GCF_023373465.1. Lineage (NCBI taxonomy): Eukaryota > Metazoa > Chordata > Actinopteri > Salmoniformes > Salmonidae > Oncorhynchus > Oncorhynchus keta. The sequence goes on from NC_068448.1 coordinate 73,704,804, forward strand.
AAACACAGTACGTCTCTCCTAAGAGACTGCTTAACACTGGCAGTAATCGTAAACTTGCCCCTGGCATTGTATATGTCAATCTCTGTGTGTGTGTGTGTGTGTGTGTGTGTGTGTGTGTGTGTGTGTGTGTGTGTGTGTGTGTGTGTGTGTGTGTGTGTGTGTGTGTGTGTGTGTGTGTGTGTGTGTGTGTGTGTGTGTGTGTGTGTGTGTGTGTGTGTGTGTGTGTGTGTGAATGATCGCCCTGTGCGTGAGGGTGTGTGTGTGTGTTGTGTGTGTGTGTGTGTGTGTGTGTGTGTGAATGATCGCCCTGTGTGTGTGTGTGTGTGTGTGTGTGTGTGTGTGTGTGTGTGTGTGTGTGTGTGTGTGTGTGTGTGTGTGTGTGTGTGTGTGTGTGTGTGTGTGTGTGTGTGTGTGTGTGTGTGTGTGTGTGTGTGTGTGTGAGACTGCATGACAACTCATGTATGAAGAACTTTATGTAGATTCAACTTTGAAAAGAAAATTGGAGGAAGACTTCCTGCAATGAGATCAGGGTCAGGTCATTTGACCTCACCCATCCAGCCACTCGGGTCATGTGACAGTGTTGATCCCCATTCTGTGTTCGCCCTACATACTTATGTTGTTCCCTACCTGCTTCTGTTGTTCCCTACATACTTCTGTTGTTTCCTACATACTTCTGTTGTTCTCTACATACTTATGTTGTTCTCTACATACTTCTGTTGTTCTCCACATACTTACATACTTCTGTTGTTCTTTACATACTTACATACTTCTGTTGTTCTCCACATACTTCTGTTGTTCTCTACATACTTACATACTTCTGTTGTTCTCTACATACTTCTGTTGTTCCCTACATACTTACATACTTCTGTTGTTCTTTACATACTTCTGTTGTTCCCTACATACTTACATACTTCTGTTGTTCTTTACATACTTCTGTTGTTCTCCACATACTTCTGTTGTTCCCTACATACTTACATACTTCTGTTGTTCTATACATACTTCTGTTGTTCTCTACATACTTACATACTTCTGTTGTTCTCTACATACTTCTGTTTTTATTTATTCTCAGGACAGGAAGCAACGATTAATTAATAACATTTTATATTAACCCCTCCTCACTAGGAGGGACCAAATCTTTTCAGCATTTCCAATCCTGTGAGCTAATTTGACAGCTCATGGGATGATGCAGATTCCACTTCAGAGAGACAGGTACCCTAGGGCTAGCCAGCTGGATTGTGGATGCTTACAGATTTGGCTCTCCCTTCCTGCTGGGTGTCATCTGTCTCCTTGGTCTCGCGGTTGATAATTTTGTGTCCTCCTGACATCATGTGCCTGAGCAGTCTGTGCCTGGCAGGGCTTGTCTGTCCAGGTTGGCCATCAAACCCAGCCAGCATGCATCTAATCTGACGAGGCACCTCTCCAAATACAACCGCCCCCCGGGCGCCCCCTCTGTCCAACGTCGAAAATCACGGCCCCACAAAAAACTTCCCATCCTTCAAGACCGCGCGCAGCCCTCGCTCCTCCGACGACATGGTAAAGAGGGAGAAGAGGGGGTGCGGGGTTTCAGAGGGAAGAGGGGGACTTATTTCGCTCACACAAAGAAAATGTCCCCACTTTCTCTCCCGTGGCTGTCACTTTGATTGCCATCGTGGTGCGGGAGGGTCTGCCTCAACAGGTTTGGGCCTCTCCATGCCTGTTGCCGGCAGTTGACTTGGACACCGCGCCATTCGGATGAGGCAATCCTTTGGTTGGATTATCGTTACAGCGGACCTCCCTATGGGAGAAGTGACAGCACAGCGGCCCGTTAATCTCGGGGACAGCACCAAACCGGGGCCCGCTGAGAACGCTAATCGTAAACGACACAATCATTCCACTCCAAGGAAAGGCAGTTTACATATCGCAAGATGCGGCTGACAAGGTTGCTTGGCGGAGAAATTTTTTTTTTCTCCCAAAAAGCACAAGATGACTACATATGTTGATTTTCAGGCTGAGCTACGTGTCTGCTGCTGCTTCTTGCTGCTTCCTTCCACCGCTCGGCCCCTTGCTTCCTCGGCCCCTTGCTTCCTCGGCCCTGGGAGGATATGACAGCAGGGCAGCGTCATACTCCACCGTGCCTCGTGAGGTGTCACTATTACCGGTCTCTCTCTCTCTCTCTCTCTCTCTCTCTCTCTCTCTCTCTCTCTCTCTCTCTCTCTCTCTCTCTCTCTCTCTCTCTCTCTCTCTCTGGCAGAGTTGTGGTGGGCAGCTCTGGAACAGCCTCCAGGATAGAGTGGCACCAGGACGACTGACCTGTTCAGTGCCTAGGGAGCTGCAGTGAGCTGGCTGACTGGCTGAGGAAGAGAGGGGAAGAGGGGGGCAGGTGGGTGTATGGAAGGGGGGGGCCGCCTAGGGGCCTAGGCAGTGAGTAATCCTCCCCATCCACCCCCTCCGCCCCCACCTGTTTAGAGCCACAGTCAGTGGCGCTCAGCATGCTGTGAACGCCAAGCACCATGGTCCCTCTGGCCTTCTCCAAGGGCCCAGAGATCATGACCAGAGCCAGAGAGAGAAAGAGAGGAGGAGTGAGCGGGAGAGAGCAATGTAATGCAACATAATTAAACCCATTGGGTAATGTGAGCAGCACCGTCGTTAGGGGCTGTGTGGAGGGGGAGAAAAAAAGAGCTGTGTTTTCTAAGCCATCACCATGCTAACAGGCCCGATGGGTATGTTTTGTAAACCACTCGTACAGACCTCCCACAGAACACTCACCGTTTGTCTAAGGACTCAATGCTCCAGGACCTCAGCCAAGTTACTGCAGTCTGAGCAAGTGAAGAGCAAGCCTTTGGTTTCACATGCTGTGTGTGGAGGTCTATGAGAACATAGCTATATGCTATGGAGGGAAATACTTAAGCAATAAGGCAGGAGGGTGTGTGGTATATGGCCAATATACCACGGTTTATGGATCTTCTTATGCATGACACAAAGCGGAGTGCCTGGATACAGCCCTTCGACAGTGGTATATTGGCCATATACAGCAAACCCCCGAGGTGCCTTATTGCTATTATAAACTGGTTACCAACGTAATCAGCCCATCAGCATTCAGAGCTCAAACCCGGTTTATAAAGAGAAATAAATGACATGTACATCTGACTGTAACCTGCCACCTGTAGTTCATTTAATTCATGTATAGTTAAATATGACTACACATTTGAAATTGTGTAGGAATTTCTTATAAAACATTGCATGTTAAGCACATTGTTAAAGTATTGAACATTTTTTTACACCTTTTATTCAGACTATATTGTAGATGTTATTTATTCTGTAAATATTTCGGGAAACTTTTTTTATATTTAACTTTCTTTAAAAAAAAAATGAAAACACTGTTATTTGACTTTGAAAAGCTATTCTATTTCAGAACGGGTGTGTAACGAAGAGACCGCCACTGTTGCTGTATTTCAGAACGGGTGTGTAACGAAGAGACCGTATTCACTTAATAGACCTGTGAGACATATGAGTCTAGACACATGACATGGCTCATGCAAGGGACTATCGCATGTGAACTTAACTGGAACCTGGGAACACACCCCTGGCAGATAGTAATGGGCAAAGACGGTGTCATCGTTGTTATGGCGATGTTGGCTTCGTTCTCCAACTACTTTAACGTCTACTTCTTTGCTGCAATGGATATACAGGAGAATCGCGCAATGACGGGGCATTCAGTTCGTGTAGTTTTTTGTGGCTTCAGTTCAGTTTGCGGTCCTCATTCTCATTCTCAATATGTAGGCCACATTTCTTTAGGTGTAATTAATTAACTTTCAACTATAAGGAAAAAACGACATCCTATTCATCCTTTTACATAAAGTCAATGAAAATAGAATTAATTAAAAAAATCTATTTCATTACAAGTGTTCCAGTGAAAAATAAGGTATATATAATTCAACAACTGTAAATTAATAATGTGGGTATATGCTTTATTGAGCAAATTGGCATTGGCAGTTTATTTTTATATATATATATATATATATATATATATATAGATATAGATATATATAGATAGATATATATATCATGGCTGTTGATGTGTAATTACATTTTTACCATCACAATAATAATGTTATACTCTTGAACTCTCAAACTCTGTGAGTGTACTACAATGTATCTATAATAGATTACATTGCAGCCTATTATGCATAGGTATTTTTAGTCTTTAACAAAATATTTGATCCATCATAAATATGATTTGCCTGCACAGCTGCACATGAAGGGAATATTGATTATGTCATTGTCATACTGTGTCATACGTGTTGTCTTGTCATTATTTCATGTTCATCTGACCTTGTTTCAAGGCAATCAATTTAAAAGCACCCCAACTTATTTTCACTAACGTCAAAGTTGACTAAACACACTCTTTTTCCAATGGGGCCCCTGAGCACTCTGCGATGGCAGTTAATCAATTGCCACAAGAACTGCTCATGACTGCAATATCTAGTAGCCTCAGATCAAAATCAATGGTGCGGATAGGCTAACAACTATTTAGCTAGGCCTGGAATTAGAGCATGTCTGAAGACTCTCTTTCATGTGGAAGTGACAATTGTGAGTAAATGACGGCCACTTCTTTCAGAACAAATGTTGGAAGTCTGAACATGCAACACTGGCCCCCCTAACAACCCCGTTCTTAACGTGGTCTTGCCAGGAGTCCTCGTCTCTAAATATGCCTACACTGAGTGGAGGTGATATATTTACATTTAGACTTAGATACTACATTAATTTACTAAGCAGTGTCTCATTAACCAGACTGGCAATTATAAAAACTGACACTTGGTTCCACCAATTATGTGAACAGACTTTTTCTTCAGTAAAACAAGTCTTCCTCTCCTCGCCAGAATTAGCATAACATCAAGTGATACTCTCAAACTTCTTCTCTGTATATTATATGTGCATGACTTTTGAAGAATGAGCCCACTAAATAATCTAGGCTATTGGTACGTCTGTACACGTACTGTACTTTGTACTTGTCTTCGGCTCATTCATCCCCCTTCCTCTCCCCTGTAACTATTCCCCAGGTCATTGCTGTAAATGAGAATGTGTTCTGTCAACTTACGTGGTAAAATAATGGTTAAATAAAAATAAAACCCTGGTAATCTTGGTGGGATACAGTGGCCCATAATATTATAATACTTAATTTACTGATTGAATGTACTATTGCACAAAAACAAGGAGATGGGGCGTGTAGTGTATAATCTCACTTTTAAAGTCATATTCAAATATCTACTATTTCCTGCTATGGCCGACATTGTACACACAGCATAATGTTTCAATTCTAAATCCATGGCAGATACACACAATAAGGTATCACATGATGAAATCCCTCAAAATGGATGGCCAATCCTTCTAATTACCACTGTCGTCGGCCTGAATGGAGTGCGGGAATTCTACAGATGTAAATGGACTATCACTCTGTTATGAGGCACTTCAATTTAATGTATTATAGGCTATGCAGAGGTGACCCATCAGCCTCATCCTCATTGTTAGACTTTATGTGGCTGTGGGGAACTCACTGATAAAGCCACACCATAGAACAAGACTGACATCTGCAGTCCTAACTCATGCAAGACCTCCTGTCCTCCATCATTATCATTGCATTGAGATTTACACCCTGAAATAAATAGCATTTAGTCAATAACAATACATCTGTTTAAATGCCTTGTCATACACACAGACACACAGAGAGAGAGAGAGAGAGAGGAATTTGCACATCATTATAACACTGTACATAGCCATAATATGACATTTGAAACTTCTGTGAGTGTAATGTCTACTGTTAATTTGATTGTTTATTTCACTTTTGTTTATTATCTATTTCACTTGCTTTGGCAATGCTACCATATGTTTCCCATGCCAGTAAAGCCCATTGAATTGAAAGAGATTAAATACTAAACCATTGAAGATGGAAATGTGCTGCTAAATGTGTAGGCTACACCCATAGTATACGTTCACAAAAGTGATGATTGTTGCTATGGAACTGTACCTACTGGTACCTTAGAAATTTGCATTGGTCGGCCTCTAAGTGTGCGCCCCGTTTTGGGAGGTTTGGTTTGATCCAAGTCCTCGTACCCGGAAGTAATGTGAATATTTACATCAGCTGACATCAAATCAACTGACTACAATTACAGTTTAGGTTTTTGTTAGAATAACCAAAAATATATTCACATTTACGTTTGATAACTTGCATGTAAATAGCTACTAAGCATGTATATCTTCTAAAGCTAGGCTATAGCGAAAATAGGTTGCTAAAGCCAGCTAGCTTACTCAATTGTAAACAAAGTAACGTTATTTCAAGTGTTGTCGGGATGTGTGTGTTTTAACGCGTGACTATGAACAAGCTAGCCATAGGTGAGTTCATTATTATGTTGCAGTTACCATTAATCGCATTTAACTTAGCTGGCTAACCGACATAACTCGAGAGAGTCATATGTTGCAGAATGTACGCATACTGCCATTCTCTTAGTCTGGGTGCCAGTCTTTTTAGCTAGCTAACATTTCACTCCATGTATGTACAACATTTGAGTCATTTTAGCAGACGCATTTATCCAGAGCAACTTACAGTAGTGAGTGCATACATGTTTTTGCAACCCAGGCGTTGCAAGCACCATGTTCTACCAACTGAGCCACACAGGACCATTTACTCTGTGTCAAATGCCAAACATTTTATTTGTATGTGTAGCATGACAGGAGTGGCAAGGATTGGAATGATAGCCAAACGGACTGGTACCAAGACTAGTAGCCTCTAACCTGGTCCCAGATCTGTTAGGAAGCCTCTAACCTGGTCCCAGATCTGTTAGGCAGCCTCTACCCTGGTCCCAGATCTGTTAGGAAGCCTCTAACCTGGTCCCAGATCTGTTAGGAAGCCTCTACCCTGGTCCCAGATCTGTTAGGAAGCCTCTAACCTGGTCCCAGATCTGTACGAACCTGGTCCCAGATGTGTTAGGAAGCCTCTAACCTGGTCCCAGATCTGTTAGGAAGCCTCTAACCTGGTCCCAGATCTGTTAGGCAGCCTCTAACCTGGTCCCAGATCTGTTAGGCAGCCTCTAACCTGGTCCCAGATCTGTTAGGCAGCCTCTAACCTGGTCCCAGATCTGTTAGGCAGCCTCTAACCTGGTCTCAGATCTGTTAGGCAGCCTCTAACCTGGTCCCAGATCTGTTAGGCAGCCTCTAACCTGGTCCCAGATCTGTTAGGCAGCCTCTAACCTGGTCTCAGATCTGTTAGGAAGTCTCTAACCTGGTCCCAGATCTGTTAGGCAGCCTCTAACCTGGTCCCAGATCTGTTAGGCAGCCTCTAACCTGGTCCCAGATCTGTTAGGCAGCCTCTAACCTGGTCCCAGATCTGTTAGGCAGCCTCACCGTGTCCTTGTGTGTTTTCCATTTTTTTCTCAATTCAGGAGCTAAATTGAATTGTAATTCTAATTTGACTGTCAATGACACATATGTGGAACGTTTACATTATTTTGTCTAAGGTGGGGACACAATTCCTTGAGTTTAAATGGAATTGACCACAGTGTTGACTGCTAACCCTACTCCTCCTACAATAGAAAATAAAGTTGTTTCTTTACACAGAGGCTGGTAGGAGAAGCTATAGGAGGTTTGAAACCATTCCATTTATTCCATGTCAGACATTGCAATGAGCCCGTCCTCCTATAGCTCCCCCCACCAGCCTCCACTGATCTGACATGATCAATTACTCAACATGACATGTTGATGGTTTGTGTCTCCCATTAGATGTTGGTGATATTCAGTCCAGGCTAATAGACCATAGGCCTGTCGTACAAGGGGAGATCTGCTATTTTATGAATTTGAGGTAAGTTTTCAGCTTGCACCATAACATGTGATTTGACCAATTTATGAATTGTAATTTGATCTTTGCTAACATGCACGTTTTTTTTTTTTTTTTCAGGAAAAACTTGGATTCAGAGAGAGCCGTTTCCTGGACAACCTGAACAAAATGGTGGTGGAGACCAATGAGCAGTCGTTGCCCAAATGTTCAGAGCACATGCATAAGCACCTCTGTGAGGCCCTCACACGATGTACGCCCCTTCCTGACCTCGCCAGTGTATTTTTCAATTGCTAACCATTGCAGTTGTAATATGGACTGATTGAATGCTATCGTAATGTTTTCCAAATGACTTGACTTCGTTGTATTATTTCAATGTGCCTTACTGATAAAGCTGGAAAGTAGTTGAATGTAACGTTGTTGCTTGTGTTTTTCTACAGTGGAGGATGGGAAGCACACGTCACAGAGGATCCAGTAGAGGGCGCTATAGGCAGACCAAGTAAAGACACAGGCTCTCTTCAAAGCCCATGAATTACCAATAGTGATTTAACCATTCACAGGCATGGATTGTGACAACAGACCAGAGCCCAGTTTCTCGTTATCGATGGAACTTAGGCTTACGAGTGTATGAACAATGAATCGTACAACAACCGAAGAAGTCGCTTAATGTTTCCCAAAACACTAAGCAGGGAGAACTTTCACTAAGTCCGTCGTTGGAGCAGGTGTCATTACTGATAGGATCGAAAGAAAGGCAGCGCTGCTCACGGATCAGGTTGGTCCATTCAAATCTTCCACAATACTGACAAAGGATCACCTATAGTCTATGGCTGCAAATATTAAGGTGGCTTATTAACCTAATGCTTATGCCCAGCCTACACCTCATTGCTCACATCATGAAATATATTTAGGCAAAAATTACCAACAGTAGCCTACAATTAGCCAAATAGAACTCAATTGATTGAACAAGAAATAGATTTCAATATGATTGAAATGTGTAGGCTTATGTAGTTTCATTTGAAGCATATTTATATCCTTTGCTTGTCTGTAACATACAAAGAATTTGGTAACTTTGCAGTCAACTTTGTTGTGAATTTATAGGTGTTTACAGAGAGACAGATAAACATCTTGAGTCTGTGTTTAGCAGAGATCTATGTATAAAGTTACGTGGAAGGGCAAAAAAAAGCACCTAACGATGCACTTAGCTCTCCACTAAGAGTGGTCTGAGGCAGTTAGTAAATAAAGATTGTTTTCAAGTGCAACTTTAGTTCTAATGTTTTTGGGAAACAACTCTGGGATTTACCAATGCTCCTACAAAGGTTCTAAAGATGAACTTGGTTTTAAGATGCTTTTGGGAAACCGGGCCCAGGGGCGGATCATTTGGCACTAAACAGGAGATAGCTGTTTGAAACTGAGTACCACCCAAATCTCCCCAACAAGAGTGTTTTCATTTCCAATTTAATTTTTGTCTAGTTCAGATTTTTTTGTTGTCTTCGAGCCTGACCCAGATCCTTACATGTTGTGCACCTTAGAGCACCCAGTTGCAGGTGACCATAGACAGACAGGAGGAGGACTGGGAGGAGGAGGAGGAGGAGGTGGACGAAGAGCATACCAAGGACATCGGACACCTCAGCATCATGTACTGCGACATGAAGAAGGATCTGGCCAAATTCTCTCACTTTCAATCCTCGGTGTGTCTGTCTGTCTGCTTGAAATTAAGTTGTTGAATTTGATTGATGCGGTACTTAGTCGTTGGCACTAACAGAGGACTTCTGAGGACAAAAGTCAACAGTTTCCAGATCACAAATGACAAAGTGTGATTAACAACGTGGCATTTTCACAGCCCTTCAAAATCACAATTTTCTGGCATAAGCACATGGAATATGTATGTCAAGTTCTGGAAAAATGTCATTTTTAAACCATAAATTACATGATTGTTCCTTGGCTGCTAAACTTCTTTTTTTAATGGAATTATGCTAGGAGGTGTTGATAGATGTGTGTTTTCTATGGTAGGGCAGATTTTCAAACCGTCAAATAATTTTGGCAACAGGGATCTTGGTCCAGGAGGGGATTGAATGTCTCCGCTGTAACCAAGAAACTTGATCTTGACATCTGGCCACTTAGCTAGCCAGGTTATTATTATTATTATATATATATATATTTTTTTTACATTTATTTAACTAGGCAAGTCAGTTGAGAACAAACTCTTATTTACAATGACGGCCTAAGTTAGCAAACCAAATGCATAGCTGGAGCCCTGATTTGGATATAATTTGACACATCTTAGATTTCTTATAGTTATATTTATAGATATAAGCAGTGGCGTAGCGCCCCCCCCCCCACACACACACACAAAAAGACGTTTGAACAGTATTGAAAGGCATAACGTTGGTATTTTGAAATACTCCGGTACATGGCATCAACGGTATATCGCCCAAACTTAATGTTTGCCTCCAACTGAATAAGAAAATAAACTGGATTTTGCCACTGATTTAGATATTTGAAGCTTCAGGCGAGTGAATGTCAGAAGTGCTATTCAAAGCTGGGTTGTCAACGGCACAGGTCAACATCTCAAACTTTACTCACTGAGCAGTTTCCCTAACTAGGCGTGCCTCACCAACTCTTCAGATTAAGGTACAGTGAACCTTTGACATCAAGTACAACTAGCAACCTCTCAAAATAAGTACATCAGAAATGGTTTTAGTGAAGCAAACTCAAGCTGTCAGAAATGGACATTATTTAGTAGTGTTTTCCTGGACCTCTTATGTACCTTGTTAAATGGAGAGGTATACTTGTAGCGCTGTATGAAGTGTTTTGTTTAAAGACAGTATTTGCACTGGGCAATGGCCTGCTGTTTAGACTGATAGATGGATGGGCACGCTGACACATTCCTGACCTGCTGGGAACAGGATTCATCTTGGCAGAAAGTGACAGAACAAATATTTTAAATGGCTCTCATGCACACAGAATGTGGGCACGGACGCCTTAAATAAGACTTCATTGTTGCGTGGGGGGGGATGCAGACCTCATCAATCAGTATAAGTAAAATAAAGTGTTGCTGAACTCTGCATGACTCAAGTGTGGGTTTTTTTCTCTCTCGACTCGAATGTATACAACGTAGTTCAGCAATGCCTTTGACCTGTCTGACAGCCGGGATCGAACCGAGGCCCAGAATCCAATTTCAGTGGAGGTTGAGGCGCAGTCTTTTTCATTTTTGTTCGTGGTGACCCCTTTCCCTTCTTCCCGCGATGGCGGCTGCTGTCCTCTTACCCTGGGTCACCCTCTGTGAGTGACTTGATATCAGAGCAGGGCCGGTGTGTCATCAACAGAGATCAGAGAGGGCCCGACCGTGCCAGCAGATGTTGTGGAGGTATAGTGATGTAGCCAGGGGAGCCCTGACAGCCCAGCCAGCTAGAGCCAGACAGGGCATCACCACTTAACGAGGAGTGACAATCCGGAAACGCAGCTCAGCTCCGCCAATCTTTTCTCTGGCACGGTTTATTTGTCGGTTTAGTGAGAAAAACTGCCTGGGTATATTCCCGAAAGGTCAACAATAAAGTCAGCGTTAGCTATTCATGAGAAAGTACTGTAAGTCTTTTGCCCCTATTAAGTCCTCTGGTGTGGTGAGAATCTGGTGCACCCCTAACGTAAGTCTGGAGGATGTCACACTACTGTACATAGCAGATGTCCACTCAAGGGAAGCCTGGCCTGCGGCGGTTCTTACTCAAAGTACCTCTGGAGCGTGTGGGCATCCCGTATTTTGACAGATACACTCACCACTCCAGGAAGTAGAGTGTAGAGCAGGTTGGACACCGAATGACCCCGGCGTTATCGTCCCTCCGGCCCCCCCGCCGCGTGCCTCAGGAACCAGGGCTTGTTATTCATCTCCAATGTTTACCAAGTCATTGTGTTCTTCCTGTTATGGAAAGAGAGTGTTGATCCCAGTCGACGAGCTGGCGGCCAACGAGCTGGGAAGGGGGTGACTATGGAAACATAGATTAGAAAATGTCTGATCACAGCCTGCCTCCCATTTCTCTGAAACAAAAGATGGGCCACATCCATGGTGTGTGTTTCAGAATGGGTTTCAGGATGGGTTTGGAGGTATAGCACAAGAGTGGAGTGGAAAGAGATTCCCTAACCTCTGATATCACAGCCTGTGCTTTCTTTTTTGAGTATACCTAATATAACCCAGGTGCATTGAGATGGTCTCTTCTTTCATCGCCTCCACTCCGTCTGAAGTGGAGAAGAAATAATGGAGCGCTGTAGCTGTTCCAGTCTGCAGCCCGCTCCACTTGTCCCAACTCCCAGCGTTCTCACACATTTCAGAACCAATAAACCCTCACTGAACTGCTGCTTCTGAAAGCCTGACAGGGGCCCTTGGCAGTACCCCCCCCAGTGCACTCTTCAACTTCGTCAATGAGATTTCACTCTTCCTTGCGAGGGGGCTGAAAAGGAAAACTATTTTAAAAGTCAGTGATGGAACAATGTGAGGTGGTGGACATTCATCTCCTGAGATGTAGCTTCTGTACGTGGAGGACATTCATTACAACATCTCCTGAGATGTAGCTTCTGTATGTGGAGGGCATTCATTACAACAGCTCCTGAGATGTAGCTTCTGTACGTGAAGGACATTCATTACAACAGCTCCTTAGATGTAGCTTCTGTACGTGGAGAGCATTCATTACAACAGCTCCTGAGATGTAGCTTCTGTACGTGGAGGGCATTCATTACAACAGCTCCTGAGATGTAGCTTCTGTATGTGGAGGGCATTCATTACAACAGCTCCTGAGATGTAGCTTCTGTACGTGAAGGACATTCATTACAACAGCTCCTTAGATGTAGCTTCTGTACGTGGAGGGCATTCATTACAACAGCTCCTGAGATGTAGCTTCTGTACGTGGAGGGCATTCATTACAACAGCTCCTGAGATGTAGCTTCTGTACGTGAAGGACATTCATTACAACAGCTCCTGAGATGTAGCTTCTGTATGTGGAGGGCATTCATTACAACATCTCCTGAGATGTAGCTTCTGTACGTGAAGGACATTCATTACAACAGCTCCTGAGATGTAGCTTCTGTATGTGGAGGGCATTCATTACAACAGCTCCTGAGATGTAGCTTCTGTACATGAAGGACATTCATTACAACAGCTCCTTAGATGTAGCTTCTGTACGTGGAGGGCATTCATTACAACAGCTCCTGAGATGTAGCTTCTGTACGTGGAGGGCATTCATTACAACAGCTCCTGAGATGTAGCTTCTGTACGTGAAGGACATTCATTACAACAGCTCCTGAGATGTAGCTTCTGTATGTGGAGGGCATTCATTACAACAGCTCCTTAGATGTAGCTTCTGTATGTTGAGGACATTCATTACAACAGCTCCTTAGATGTAGCTTCTGTACGTTGAAGGCATTCATTACAACAGCTCCTTAGATGTAGCTTTTGTATGTCCGCTCTCCTCCATTGTATCATATAATAGGCCTCTCACTCAATTACTGTGGGGTCCAAATGAAAACGGCAATGAACAATTGGGTGTGCTTCCAAGTTAATAACCTAGTATTACAACACCACAGGGAGCCGGTGGATGGGTCCTGTGGGGATGTTGATGCACATGGTAATATGAATTCTTTGGCAGTGGCAAACGATCACCCTGAGAATTACTAAATGGTGAGAATAAGCTCTGAGGGCTTACATTTTGGTCATTTAGCAGACTCTCTTATCCAGTGTGATTTACAGTTATTGCATTCATCTTAAAATATGTGGTTGTCCCTCCTAGATTTCACAGTCATAGTAAGTACATTTTCCCTCAATAAAGTAGTTATCAGCACAGTCAGAGCTAGAAGACGGGTGGGTTGGGGGGGAGAAGAGCTTGGACTGGACTGTGCGGGAGCTGCCCTCCCATAGGGGTGGGAAGGTCAAGAGACCAGAGGTTGGGGTGTAGGGTTTGAACATAACCTGAAGATAGAAAGGGGCAGTTCCTCTTGCTTCTCTGTAGACAAGTACCGTGGCCTTGAAATGGATGTGAGCTTCGACTGGAAGCCAGTGGAGTGTGCCGAGGAGTGGGGTGACTTGGGAAGGTTGAACACCAGGCGGGCTGCAGTATTCTGGATAAATTGCAGGGGTTTGATGGCACAAGCGGGGAGGCCAGCCAACAGCGAGTGGCAGTAGTCCAGAAGAGAGATGATAAATTCCTGGATTAGGACCTGAGCTGCTTCCTGTGTAAGATAGGGTCGTACTCTACAGATATAGTAGAACTTTGACAACTCCAACACCATGGAGTTGTCAACCGTGATGGAGACATCTTGGAGCGGGCAGGCATTCCTAAGGGAGGAAGAGCAGCTCCTTCTTGTCAAGGTTAAGCTTGAGGTGGTGGACTAACATATCAGCTGCTGAGACTGACAGAGTAGCGTGTCAGAAACGCAGAGTAGCGTGTCAGACACGCAGAGTAGCGTGTCAGACACGCAGAGTAGTGTGTCAGACACGCAGAGTAGTGTGTCAGACACGCAGAGTAGCGTGTCAGAAGGTGGGAATGTAAAAAAAGTAGTTGAGTGTCATCCGTATTAAGAAATTTATATTTTTCTGAGGGGAAGTATGGTTATCCTCAGACACTGCTAGTTTAAAAAATGAGAACGAGGTGGCATATGAAAGCAATTAGACAGGGACTCAAATGGAATTCTCTCACTCACCTGGAAAATACCCAATAGGGCACCCTTTTCGCCATGTAGTGTTTTTGGTCGGCTCGAGCACAGCCTGGCGCTACTAGTCCTGCCAAGTCCGATGAACCCAGATAAGGGCCAGCAAAAACAAACACTTTCCTCCGGTCAGTCAATAACAGACAGAACAATGGTCAGCGAGGTTGCAGGGAATGGCTTGTCATCACTGGCCGGCCTCTACTGGGAACATGCCGCTTGTTGTTTGTCTACAAGTTGTGGAATGTCTGGATCCATTGCCAACTACATACAGACGTTTTCTTCTTTTCATATAACATGTACTATTTATAAATAATGACTATTTGAAAGGTTTTTGTCGCCCCCAACGTCTAACCATTCCCATGGCAGGCTATCGGGTCATTCCCATGGCAGGCTACCGGGTCATTCCCATGGCAGGCTACCGGGTCATTCCCATGGCAGGCTACCGGGTCATTCCCATGGCAGGCTACCGGGTCATTCCCATGGCAGGCTACCGGGTCATTCCCATGGCAGGCTACCGGGTCATTCCCATGGCAGGCTACCGGGTCATTCCCATGGCAGGCTACCGGGTCATTCCCATGGCAGGCTACCGGGTCATTCCCATGGCAGGCTACCGGGTCATTCCCATGGCAGGCTATCGGGTCATTCCCATGGCAGGCTACCGGGTCATTCCCATGGCAGGCTACCGGGTCATTCCCATGGCAGGCTATCGGGTCATTCCCATGGCAGGCTATCGGGTCATTCCCATGGCAGGCTATCGGGTCATTCCCATGGCAGGCTACCGGGTCATTCCCATGGCAGGCTACCGGGTCAATCCCATGGCAGGCTATCGGGTCATTCCCATGGCAGGCTATCGGGTCATTCCCATGGCAGGCTATCGGGTCATTCCCATGGCAGGCTACCGGGTCATTCCCATGGCCGGATATCTCCCAGATATTCCTCTTCTACGCCCTTCTCTGTGTCGTTGGGAATGACGACGGAAAGGGGAAGACCCACTATGATTCCTCTGTGTCTCCCTGTAAGTTAGTTGATAACAGGATATAGTCAGTGTCTTCAGGGGACAGTGGAGATCTATGGTTGTTATCAGACAGGTGTTTTTAAACTACTGCTTATTGTTCGATAACAGGTAATGGATGAGCTTTTAATGACCACAATAACAGTGACCTCTACAAGCTACCCGTTATCAGTCACAATACAGAAGAATGTGAAGTATTAACCTAATTCTGAGACTTTCAAGAATGTCTCTCAATCAAGTATGCATCAAACATGGTTAGACCATGATACCCGTAGTCAAACGCAAGTGTGGCCTGAAACCAGAGGACCATTTTTAACAAAGGACAGAAAAGGCCACAGTATCTACCACCTGCTTAATGGAAAATTCCACCTCAAAATAATATTTTGGTATTTGTTTCATTAGTCCATTGTTGTCACAGTCCCAACATGTTTTGCTTGTCAGCAATCACGTTTAAGATATGTACCTTTCAAAATACAAAAATCATCCCTGTACAAAATCTCTGTCACCCATTTTTTACTGAATTAAAAAAATATATTTAGTGTGTTGGGGTAAACTGCACCCCCACCCGGCAATCCAATGCGAGTCAATGGTAGGCCTACCTTAAAATCATGTCTACAAGTAACTTAATGAATTAGTATTAATTTAGTATTTTAGATACTTTAGGATGATTTGGACCTTACATCAAAACCTTATCATAGTGAGGATATTAATAGTGAGATGGGCAATGCCATTTTGTTTCAATATCTAATTTATTTAATTAAGATACCAAGATCATAGCTTTTAAGAGTTAATTACAAAAACAAATTAAATAAAAATGTATAAAATAGATTTTAACACACTAATCTTTGGGGCATTAAAGACATGCTCCTGTACTTTGGCAACCACTTATTTCCCTTCATAGTTTTTTTGCCTAAGCATGAACATCATCCCTATTGTAATGATGGAGGTGAGCTGGAGAAACGTTTTACTAAAACCAAGAACACGCCACTAATATAAGGCAGTAGGCCGATACACAGGAACAAGACACTAGCATAAGGCAGTAGGCCGATACACAAGAACAAGACACTGGCATAAGGCAGTAGGCCGATACACAAGAACAAGACACTAGCATAAGGCAGTAGGCCGATACACAAGAACAAGACACTGGCATAAGGCAGTAGGCCGATACACAAGAACAAGACACTAGCATAAGGCAGTAGGCCGATACACAAGAACAAGACACTAGCATAAGGCAGTAGGCCGATACACAAGAACAAGACACTGGCATAAGGCAGTAGGCCGATACACAAGAACAAGACACTGGCATAAGGCAGTAGGCCGATACACAAGAACAAGACACTGGCATAAGGCAGTAGGCCGATACACAAGAACAAGACACTAGCATAAGGCAGTAGGCCAATACACAAGAACAATACCAACTGGTTAGTGAACCTGGGAGAGAGACATATAAAGGGGAGGAAATTATGAAGGTAATGGAGTCCAGGTGTGAATCATAATGATTCACGTGTGCGCAATAATGAGTGCCAGGTGTGCGTAATGATGAATCCCAGGATCGGTGACACATATAACTAATTGTTTACCAAACTTTTATTTTTTTGTGTCAGCAATTGGTTCATTGTTCTTATCGCTCGGCAGTTATCCCACATCACCTTATCTGAGTGAACAAAAACCTAGTACACCAATACATTAATGAGGGCCTGTAGGGATAAACCTGATTACTTTACCTGACTTACCTCTAAACGTAGTACTCAGTGTTGTACAGTAGGATGAATTTACATCCTCCCTTGAAAATGTTTCCCGTTTTGATGTCGTGAAATAAAGGAAATGATTTAATGAAATCTATCGTTAAACGATCATGGGGAAATCATTTCCCAACCATTTCATCAGTTGTTTATCGCTCGTTGTCGGCATATTGATGATTTAAGGAAATAATTCACCGAACAGAGATGTAATAACTGGACGTAATATAAGAGATGATTCAGGAGCCTTCTCCTGGTGAGTGAAGTAGCAGGGACGGTAAAGCTAGGCAAACACCATGGTGATCTTCCCTCTGTCAGTTTCTTTTAGTTCCTCTCTGAAGTCAAATTGGATCACACGGCTCATCGATAAGAGTGCTGTACTGCTCTCATCTCCTCAACATGAACCTCTCCAAACGTAGGAGGATGCTCACGTATTCCCAGGCACACAGTGTGCATTATACTGGGAACGGGTTCCCAGGCACACACTATGCATTATACTGGGAACGGGTTCCCAGGCACACATTATGCATTATACTGGGAACGGGTTCCCAGGCACACACTATGCATTATACTAGGAACGGGTTCCCAGGCACACACTATGCATTATACTAGGAACGGGTTCCCAGGCACACACTATGCATTATACTGGGAACGGGTTCCCAGGCACACACTATGCATTATACTGGGAACGGGTTCCCAGGCACACACTATGCATTATACTGGGAACGGGTTCCCAGGCACACACTATGCATTATACTGGGAACGGGTTCCCAGGCACACACTATGCATTATACTGGGAACGGGTTCCCAGGCACACACTATGCATTATACTAGGAACGGGTTCCCAGGCACACACTATGCATTATACTGGGAACGGGTTCCCAGGCACACACTATGCATTATACTGTGAACGGGTTCCCAGGCACACACTATGCATTATACTAGGAACGGGTTCCCAGGCACACACTATGCATTATACTAGGAACGGGTTCCCAGGCACACACTATGCATTATACTGGGAACGGGTTCCCAGGCACACACTATGCATTATACTGGGAACGGGTTCCCAGGCACACACTATGCATTATACTAGGAACGGGTTCCCAGGCACACACTATGCATTATACTAGGAACGGGTTCCCAGGCACACACTATGCATTATACTGGGAACGGGTTCCCAGGCACACACTATGCATTATACTGGGAACGGGTTCCCAGGCACATACTATGCATTATACTAGGAACGGGTTCCCAGGCACACACTATGCATTATACTGGGAACGGGTTCCCAGGCACACACTATGCATTATACTGGGAACGGGTTCCCAGGCACACACTATGCATTATACTAGGAACGGGTTCCCAGGCACACACTATGCATTATACTGGGAACGGGTTCCCAGGCACACACTATGCATTATACTGGGAACGGGTTCCCAGGCTCACACTATTCATTATACTGGGAACGGGTTCCCAGGCACACACTATGCATTATACTGGGAACGGGTTCCCAGGCACACACTATGCATTATACTAGGAACGGGTTCCCAGGCACACACTATGCATTATACTAGGAACGGGTTCCCAGGCACACACTATGCATTATACTGGGAACGGGTTCCCAGGCACACACTATGCATTATACTGGGAACGGGTTCCCAGGCACACACTATGCATTATACTGGGAACGGGTTCCCAGGCACACACTATGCATTATACTGGGAACGGGTTCCCAGGCACACACTATGCATTATACTAGGAACGGGTTCCCAGGCACACACTATGCATTATACCGGGAACGGGTTCCCAGGCACACACTATGCATTATACTGGGAACGGGTTCCCAGGCACACACTATGCATTATACTGGGTTCCCAGTCGGCTTTCTCTTTTTAATCTTCTAAATGTCTTTTATGTATGTATTTTCCTTTTGACCTCAGGCCTTTCATTTTAGCTGTGAATTATATTATAATATTCTGGTCAAGATCAGGCCATTGTGCATGGGATCCCGGCTAGAGTGGGGGTGTTTCTACCGTTATTTTGGAACCACTCTGTCCAGATGCTCCATCATTGTGAGTAGCCCTCTCCTCTAAACAGAAGGTTCCGGAATGAGATCTCTAAAGCACATCTCATATCCAACCAGAAACAAGCCCTGAAACCCAATAAATCAATCAATTGCGTTTTATAAGAGGGTGTGTTACCCACTCAGGAAATGGAGTATTCCCGCTGTTGCTTAGCCACCTTGTATCATGTTGAGTAGGAGACTGACAGCACAATGAGTGTGTGTATGTGTACGCTGTGTATGTGTATTTACAAATGCACATGTGTGCGTGCAATTGTGAAATTGTGCATTTGTGTCTGTGTGTGGCACAGCTCCAAACGATAGAACCCTGTGTCTGAGTCACTCTCCCATCCTCGCTGCTCCGGGGAGGTCCAGGCTGGGCCCGGTCTCCCATCCTCGCTGCTCCGGGGAGGCCCAGGCCGGGCCCGGTCTCCCATCCTCGCTGCTCCTGGGAGGCCCAGGCCCGGTCTCCCATCCTCGCTGCTCCTGGGAGGCCCAGGCCGGGCCCGGTCTCCCATCCTCGCTGCTCCTGGGAGGCCCAGGCCGGGCCCAGTGTCTTGGCAGAGGAATGCCTAGGCGTGGGCTTATCCAATAAAGGCAACTCTCTTTCAGGGCCCTGTGACAGACCTTAAGTTTTCATCCTCTCCCTCTCTGAATCCAAGTGGGCCGCTTCATCTCGGGCTGGCTCTCAGCCCCTAATGACTTTACCTTGAGGAACAGAGGCCTGGAGATAAAAGCAGCATTACTCATGTCCTGGCCGCCCATGTTAAGTGCGCGACTCACTGCTATTGTGTAATTCGGTTAAGAACCTGGCCCTGCAGCCATGGGACTCAACAGAACACTTTGGTCTCTGTCTCTGACAGGCTGGGATCATCATGTGCGAACATTGTCTGAACTGATACGTAACGTCTGTTGTTGTTTGGAGTGGAGTCATCTTCAGTCACTTCAGGAATAGTCCCCAGTGGTCATGACACAAACAAAGCAGGGGTAAAAGAACCCTCAGGGCATGTAGAAGGAGTTTTTGTATTTGTCATCCATTATACCAAGGTGTTAGCCTACTACTTTGTACTTTGTATGTCATAACATTTAAAAACATAACAACAAAAAAGCATTATATCACCATATGTCATTTTAACCTGTCAAATTTCAACCCTGGCAGCACTTTGTTTTCCATAAGTCCTGTCTATAAATCTAAACTTACACTCAATACGATATACCCTGTTGTATTGTTGAGGGCTAGCAACCCTGTCAGCAGCAGTTGTGTGGGGCTGGAGCCTGCAGCAGGGCTGAGTCCTCTAGCAGGAGCAAAGGGAGGGAGGGAGGGAGGACTCTGGACCACAGATCAAAGGAGCCACAGTGTGTAGAAACCCTGAGCAGAGCACCTGCTCCTGCCTCGCCGGCCGGCCAAGTCAAACACATTATTCCACCAGCCGCGCTGTTTAATGGCTTCTGTGGGGACCCCGTGAGTGGAGGGCCATCCAGGGCTGCCTGAACTCATGCTACACAGGTACAGGCCATACACACACACTGTACACACATTCTAATAACGCAAACACAGAGACAAACTCACACAACAGACTCACACATAAATCCACATACACACACCTGGGCTTAGCCTAAGAGGAAAGCCTTTGCTGCCCCCGGGCTCCCATTCTGTTACACAGCGCTCTGGTGAGGGGAGTGTGGTTATGCTTGGACTGAGATCAATAATGAGCAGGGAACAAATCATCCTAAGGAAAACAGTAAACATCTGTTTTGAGACTTGGCCACCTCTAGTTGGCAACGTCCGGCTGGTCTTCCATGATCGAGTGAAGGAAAATAAAAACAAACCTTGACGTAGGGCTCGCTTAAGTGTCTTGTAATATGTCTAAACAGAATGATTTGGTCGTTTCTCAGACTGGCAGGTGAACGTCAGTGGTCATCGTGATTTTTAGAGCCCTTGAAAATACTGCTTGTTGAAAGATTACCTGTGACAGGACCATGTCTGTACAAGTCCTTGTGTCAGCTATGTGATTTGTACACTGACGATGATGTTTTGATTACCATAAGGTGGAGGATCAGCATGCTCCATGTATCTTACTATTATTTCGGCCTCTGTCTAGAAGTGGACCTTAAGAGACACATTGTGCCCTGTTACTATGGGGTATCTGGTTAAAGCTCTGTCCCGACTTTTCTGTCTCAATGGCCACAAGAACGTTGAATGTTAATCTCACCAAACAGAATATGCCCCCCCTCCTCCCTCCCCTAACAGGCCCATAGCCGAAGCCTTCGCTGTCTACCTTGTTAGTGGGGATCTGACTGGGTTGCCATGATGGCCGAATCCCTCCTGCCGCACCTATGGACAGCGGTGTGGTGATAGACTTTGCAGCTTGGCCCCTCTGCTCTCTCAATCTCAGCATCCAGCCACAGGGGAGCCTGAGATCTGGCAACCACCAACCTTTCTACAGGTCTGTGTCTCCCCTGGTCCCGATGCTCTTGATGGCTTTTCCAGCAGGAAGACGGAGCTTAACGTTTGGAGGGGACCGCTGGCCGGAGCCCCGGCAGAGGGTCCTAATCTCCAGTGCTCAGATTGCGCCACGTACGACTTGTTCAACAAGGAGCCGTGTTCATATTTCTTACAGACGTGGTGACACTTGACAATTTCAGAAAGTGAAAGCAGAAAGAATCTGCCAGGATAACCTTTTCTGTTCCTTTCCCTGCTCAGCCAACAGAGGTATCCAGACCCTGTTACCACGGTTATAGCTGAAGAATATTGTAACGAATCACGACGCCAGGTCGTTAAGTCTTGAGCATGTTTTCACCACAAAAACTATCATTGAATTGAACACATGAACTAAATAGCAACAGTGCCTGTCCTGAGTTGTCTGCATGTAGATGATTCTGTGATCTGCTCCCCGAACCGCAGGTTCCTATCAAGTCAAAGACAAATAGGGAGTGCTTGTATTCGTCCTGTTTCACACATGTATAGAAGTGTGTTTTTTGCGTATCCTACTCCCCCCTAGTCACCCTCGGAGAATGGGGTGACGGCCAGGTCCCCAAAAATCACCTGCACAACAAGGACCTCACCTTTCCTGTACACAACCTGCGGGCTGCCATGTTCACACCAGGAGTCACTGATGCAGTAGCCCGACCCTACTCCCAGGTTATAGTTCCAACATCTACCTCAGGAGACCTGGGTTTTTGTTAAGCAGAGGTAGAACACGAAAACAATGTGATACAATAGCCATCGCCATGGCGCTCGACATCAGCCACGTGTGTCCATCCCAGATGAAAGGCACGGGCGGCATGGGAGGCCTTTCCCCACGGAACGGTCTAGATGCTAGCCTGCGAATGACATCCGTTCCTCTCAATTGATTGCTTCCTGTGTCCCTGAACGCCGTGTGATCATTTATTTTCTTCATATTCCCAGAAAACGTATGAACTGTTTTAAGACTTCCTAAGTGATATGCTTTATGTTCAAGTAATCATCAAGAAGCTGTGCTGCGAGTTTAAATATTTAAAACAACTGTGGCGCTGCTGGAAGCATAAGTGTTGTACCTGAACTAATCAATTTGTTCAGTGTAGGCCTGCTGTTGATGTTATTGTAACATAACCAGTAAACAACTGTACCCTCTGAAGATAATCCTGACCTTATTTCAGTGTTTTGTCAAGTTTAGCCCAGGAAAGTAAATAATATGCTCACAAATGCTCACATGTTCCCAAAACCCAGTTACTGATTTAATATGGCCTGCTGTTCTCATTGAAACTCTCCAATGCAATCCACAGCTGTGAAGTAAGAGATCTACTGTGGTCAGGTTAACCAGGTTGTTTTGATCAAGATATCGTTTCTAAGCAAAGGTTTAACAACTGTGGATGGTGGAAACATGGTGCATCATATGACCGTGCCATTAATTTGGTCCTCACTCTCTTTCTCTATTTCAGTCTCCTAATCAGTCTTTCTTTCAGTCTCTTTCAGTCTCTTTCAGTCTCCCAGTCAGTCTCTCTTTCAGTCTCCCAATCAGTCTCTTTCAGTCTCCCAATCAGTCTCTTTCAGTCTCCCAATCAGTCTCTTTCAGTCTCTCTTTCAGTCTCCCAGTCAGTCTCTTTCAGTCTCCCAATCAGTCTCTTTCAGTCTCCCAATCAGTCTCCCAATCAGTCTCCCAATCAGTATCTTTCAGTCTCTAATCAGTCTCTTCCAGTCTTTCACCAAACCACCTGTCGACTACTTCACTCTCAAGCACTAACTGAAGGAAATTAGGAAAATAAACAGACCATTAATTTGCCTTCCCTTTGACAGCCTCTACTGTATAGCTGGCCTGGCAAGCTGCCTACTGTCAACAATGGGTAACTGGCGCTGGAACTATGTGCCCTTCGGTAGAAGAGGCATACATAAATGTGTCAGCTGCAATTTAGTCACATTTACCACCAGTATGACATGTTGAGAGGAAGCTGTTGGGATATATTGTGAAATGTGGTTTCCTGGGTAGCGACAGAGCACCAATGGGAGATTCGACTCTCGACGTTATTTATCATGTGTGGAAGTTAAAGAAAATAATATTGTATATTATTTTTCACCTGCTGTTAGCTATAAAGGCATAGGTTTCATTGGCAAGGTGGGGTTGGAATGTGATAGGGTGGCCGGAGCGTCAGCTCTGGGTCGTTGGGGTGTATATCATACAGCTCTCTTCTGATCAAACATCTCTTACAAAATGGGTGGTTCTAGTCCTGAATGCTGATTGGCTGACAGCCGTGGTATATCAGACGGTATACCACATTTTTGACAATACATTTATTTTTACTGCACGAATTACGTTGGTAACCAGTTTATAATAGCAATAAGGCACCTCAGAGATTTGTGGATATGGCAAATATACAACAGATAAGGGCTGTATCCAGGCACTCCGCATTGCATTGTGCCTAAGAACAGCCCTTAGCCGTGGTATATTGGCCACATACCACACCCCCTCAGGCCTAATTGCTTAACTTAACACTTCTGTGTATAACATTTCAAAGCATACTGAAACCACCTGCCAAGAAGTGATATGTGAGCACAACGGACAAGATGAGATGTAGAATTCAAACAAAGATGTCACGACTTGAGACTTGTTGGGGGTGGTGGTGGTGGTGATGGTGGTGGTGGTGGTGGTTATGGTGGTGGTGATGGTGGTGGTGGTGATGGTTATGGTGGTGGTGATGGTGGTGGTGGGGTGGTGGTGATGGTGGTGGTGATGGTAGTGGTTATGGTTATGGTGGTGATGGTGGTGGTGATGGTGGTGGTGGTGGTGGTGGTGGTTATGGTGGTGGTGGTGGTGGTT
This sequence comes from Oncorhynchus keta, assembly GCF_023373465.1. Classification (NCBI taxonomy): domain Eukaryota; kingdom Metazoa; phylum Chordata; class Actinopteri; order Salmoniformes; family Salmonidae; genus Oncorhynchus; species Oncorhynchus keta. Next base: position 73,729,405 of record NC_068448.1, read on the forward strand.
ATGGTGGTGGTGGTGGTGGTGATGGTGGTGGTGATCGGGGTGGTGTGGATGGTGGTGGTTATGGTAGTGGTTATGGTGGTGGTGATGGTTATGGTGGTGGTGGTGGTGGTGGTGATGGTGGTGGTGGTGGTGATTATGGTGGTGGTGATGGTGGTGGTGATCGGGGTGGTGTGGATGGTGGTGGTTATGGTAGTGGTTATGGTGGTGGTGATGGTTATGGTGGTGGTGGTGGTGGTGGTGATGGGGGTGGTGGTGATGGTAGTGGTTATGGTTATGGTGGTGATGGTGGTGGTGATGGTGGTGGTGGTGGTGGTGGTGGTGGTGGTGGTGGTGGTGGTTATGGTGGTGGTGATCGGGGTGGTGTGGATAGTGGTGATGGTAGTGGCGGTGGTGGTGGTGATGGGGGTGGTGGTGATGTTGGTAGTGGTGATGGTAGTGGTGGTGATGGTGGTGGTGATGGTTATGGTGATGGTTATGGTGATGATGGTGGTGGTGATGGTTATGGTGGTGATGGTGGATGTGGGGAGGTGGGTGTCACTCAGCCCTATAATTTTGTTAGATCTTGCGCTCTATGCCTCAACAAATTAGGTCACTACTCAAGCATTTTCTGAATCCGTTCTGACCGGGAGGCATGCTTGGGTTTTAAGGACCTTATTTCAGTGTTTTGTAAAGCTTAGCCCAGGAAAGCCCCGGAAAGTAAATAATATGCAAAAATATATATATATATTTCTCACATGTTCCAAAAACCCACTTACTGATTTAATATGGCCTGCTTTTCTCATTGTGCATTTTCAATCTGAAACGTTCTCATTATAGACCGAGACTTGAAAGTGGAACTCTCCAATGCAATCCACAGCTGTGAAGTAAGAGATCTACTGTGGTCAGGTTAACCAAGTTGTTTTGATCAAGATATCGTTTCTAAGCAAAGGTTTAACAACTGTGGATGGTGGAAACATGGTGCATCACAACATAGCAGCTTCTTCTCAACTCAATAACATTTTAGAACTAGAAAAAGTGTTTCATACTCCGTAAAGACAGACAGCTGAGTAGGTCTTTGACTTATATTCTTCAACTTTGTTAGACAGAAATATGACTGTGCCATTAATTTGGTCCTCACTCTCTTTCTCTATTTCAGTCTCCCAATCAGTCTCTATTTCAGTCTCCCAATCAGTCTCTATTTCAGTCTCCCAATCAGTCTCTCTTTCAGTCTCCCAATCAGTCTCTTTCAGTCTCCCAATCAGTCTCTCTTTCAGTCTCCTTCAGTCTCCCAATCAGTCTCTTTCAGTCTCCCAATCAGTCTCCCAATCAGTCTCTTTCAGTCTCCCAATCAGTCTCTTCCAGTCTTTCACCAAACCACCTGTCGACTACTTCACTCTCAAGCACTAACTGAGGGAAATTAGGAAAATAAACAGACCATTAATTTGCCTTCCCTTTGACAGCCTCTACTGTATAGCTGGCCTGGCAAGCTGCCCACTGTCATCAATGGGTAACCAGTAGGCACTGGAACTATGTGCTTGGAATGTGATAGGGTGGCAAGAGCGTCAGCTCTGGGTCGTTGTGGTGTATATCATACAGCTCTCTTCTGATTAAAAATCTCTATTATAAACTGGGTGATTCAAGTCCTGAATGCTGATTGGCTGATAGCTGTGGTATATCAGACGGTATACCACAGGTATGACAAGACATTTATTTTTACTGCTCTAATTATGTTGGTAACCAGTTTTTAATAGCAATAAGGCGCCTCAAAGGGTTGTGGTATATGGCCAATATACCATGGCTAAGGGCTGTATCCAGGCACTCCACGTTGCGCTGTGTCTAAGACCAGCCCTTAGCCGTGGTATATTGGCCATATACTACACCCCCTTGGGCTTTATTGCTTAAATAAACACTTCTGCGTGTAACATTTCAAAGCATACTGAAACCACCTGCCAAGAAGTGGACAATGGACAAGATGAGTTGTAGAATTCAAACAAATATGTCATGTGTGTGGGGGAGGGGGGTGTCACTCAGCCCTATCACCTTGTTAGATCTTGCGCTCTATGCCTCAACAAATTGGGTCACTACTCAAGCATTTTATGAAGCCGTTCTGAATGGGAGGCATGCTTGGGTTTTACGGGTGGCGATTGAAGTTCAACTCTAGTCAGCATTGAGACGAAAATGTCATAATTTATCTCTGTGGGGACAGTCTGTTGTATTGCTGCCCCATAAATGGGCTCAGTCCACTGAAGGAATTTTAATGGTCACTCTGGGAATGGTAAAGCAGAGTCCATCCCTTGAAACAGGTCACCTCCCAGCCAGTGACCCCCAGTTTAACCAAACCCAGAACACTATGTAAACACCTCGTCCAACAGTAGCATGGCTGAAAGTGGACTCTGGTGGTAGATATTTTGTTTTACACTGTAGACCCGTGGTTCACGAATGTTTTTTGGAGCAGTGATCCATCGAAACACTTAACCACCTTTCTTGTTACGGTCATCCAAGAAAACAAGACCAATGTTTTTGACTAGGAATGGATTGGAATCTAACAACCAAAAAGATATTAGCTATGATGATACGGCACAGAGATCAATTGTAATGTCTATGGCAAACCGTAAAACACGTCAGCTCCTTAACGGTGAATCAAATATAAAATATGACAAAATAGAATATCTATAGACTGGTCCGGTAACAGAAGTACACTTTTCTACCATTGTCATATCACATGACATGGCTAAAGCACAAACAGCACTGGAGCACTATTGGCTAGAGTATGTGCATCTGTTGCCCAGGTTAAAAAAATCATCCCAGGTGCCTGCATTGCACTGTGAGTCAATGAAGTCTTTCTGTGACAGGGTGGAAATAGTTTGTCCAGCCAAAGACTTGTCAGTCCTGGGAGGCAGCGCATTAAATACCTTGGGAATGGAGCTCAGATTTACAGCGCTGTAACCATTGCACAGCACTACAGTCCCCAAGGGAAGGATCACATAGCCTCTGTAATAAATTGGATTAATTAATACATTTATATGTCCTCATTCTCAGGCATCATTTCCAGTGGTGATGAAGAGGAAGACACGTTTTACTCATATCTGACCATCAGTTTGGGAGACCAATAGACTATTAATCATCCTACCCGAGTATGAGCTAACGCCTCAGTCAGAAGTGTAATCCGTAAAGGTCACAGATGTTTTATTTTGTGAAAAGTGAGTTGTAATGGTAAAGTCCCTTTTCCACAGCATTAAGAATCTAGTTTTTTTTCTCTCACAGATTTCTCTGAGAATTTATGAAACCTGCGCACCAAGGGGACAAGTTTGGTCCAGTAGTAGGACAGAACTAGGTAGGACAGAGCTAGGTGTGAGGGAAAGTTGTGCTGGCTTCCAAGGAGTTGCAGTCGACCCGGAAAGGCCATTTGAAGTGACTAATTCGTTTTTTTTAAAGACCTGCTGGAGGTTAAATGTGTGTCCTCTAAATTAGGCTATTAGGTTTGTACAATTTTAATGGGACTACTTGGATATTGTTGGCAGGGTTATTTAAAAACTATTCTACTGTATATCATGAGAAAAAAAAACTATAGTTCCCACAAACAGAGTCAACTTCAAAGAGTTCTCACAATGGAAGACTATGCAAAACAACCAATCTTATGGACAGCCCTTTGTCTGAAAGTCCTCCACTTTACACAACCATCTGTAACCATCTACTCTTACAAGTGACCCAGATTAACAAACCAACATGCATCTCTAATTCGATTTGAATCATATCCATATAACATCTATACGGAGAAGGCGTATACCAAGTATTTTTTATAAATGATCAATGTGACTGGAGAAACAAATGTGGTCCGTTTCCTCAAAATGGTATTCCATTGTTATATGTATTGAAATGGCTCAGGAGAAGGAAGGCCTCTCATTTCATTTGCTGTTCTCACATATAAATAATTCTCCTCTGAATTATTTTCAGTTGCCTCCCACAACAGTATCGGTAAATATAGCATGGCATAGACAGTACAACACAGTAGCCTCAGCAACAATACTGTGAAATACATCAGCCGTCTGGACTGATGCTTGAAATAGCGAGCATGACGACGATGCACCAGACTCTCACCTGACAAATATGCCCCTTAAATACACAAATGAAAATAATTTAATTGAAATAAGTTAATGCATGTATACCTAGGCCTATCCAGAACATTAAAATGTTGCATAGATACATGACATATGTAGGTCTTTAGCCCGTTAAAAGACTGTAAATGTTATTGAACCAAATAGGGAGAGCTGTAAGACCCCGTTGGGACCTCATCAGCTGGTTAGCTGAGGTAGACACAGACAGACAAGCTTAAATGAATGAATGAATGAAATGTAACCAGCAGCAAAAAATATACCAAACAAAAATCATCTCGCAGTAAATATAAAAAATAATATATTTGACACAAGTATGTCTACATTCATATACACATTCCCGTTCAACAGTTTGGGGTCACTTAGAAATGTCCTTGTTTTTGAAAGAAAAGCACATTTATGTTTATTAAAATAACATAAAATTGATCAGAAATACAGTGTAGACGTTGTTAATGTTGTAAATGACTATTATTGTAGTTGGAAACGGCAGATTTTTTTATGGAATATCTACATGGGCGTACAGAGGCCCATTATCAGCAACCATCACTCCTGTGTTCCAATGGCACGTTCTGTTAGCTAATCCAAGTTTATCATTTTAAAAGGCTAATTGATCCTTAGAAAAACCCTTGGCAATTATGTTAGCACGGCTGAAAACTGTTGTTCTGATTAAAGAAGAAATAAAACTGGCCTTCTTTAGACTAGTTGAGTATCTGGAGCATCAGCATTTGGGGGATTCGATTACAGGCTCAAAACTTTCTTTCTTCAGTCTATTCTTGTCTAAGAAATGAAGGCTATCCATGCGAGAAATTTCCTAGAAATTGAAGATCTCATACAACGTTGTCTACTACTCCCTTCACAGAACAGCACAAACTGTCCCTAACCAGAATAGAAAGAGGAGTGGGAGGCCCCGGTGCACAACTGAGCAAGAGGACAAGTACAGTAGAGTGTCTAGTGTGACAAAACTGCACATTTTTTATGCTTAGCAGGACAGGAAAATGGTCGAATTCACAGACGTATCAAGAAAACATAACTGGTCATCCCTACTACCTCTGATCTGGCGGACTCACTAAACAAACACATGCTTTGTTTGTAAATTATGTCTAAGTGTTGGAGCGTGTCCAAGGCAATCCATAAATTGTTTTGGGTTTGCTTAATATAAGGAATTTGAAATGATTTACACGTACGACCCACGTGGAGTTCCAGGTCTCCGGTAGCCTCTGGAACTGCCGATCTGCGGCCAACAAGGCAGAGTTCATCTCAGCCTATGCCTCCCTCCAGTCCCTCGACTTCTTGGCACTGACGGAAACATGGATCACCACAGATAACACTGCTACTCCTACTGCTCTCTCCTCGTCCGCCCACGTGTTCTCGCACACCCCGAGAGCTTCTGGTCAGCGGGATGGTGGCACCGGGATCCTCATCTCTCCCAAGTGGTCATTCTCTCTTTCTCCCCTTACCCATCTGTCTATCGCCTCCTTTGAATTCCATGCTGTCACAGTTACCAGCCCTTTCAAGCTTAACATCCTTATCATTTATCGCCCTCCAGGTTCCCTTGGAGAGTTCATCAATGAGCTTGATGCCTTGATAAGCTCCTTTCCTGAGGACGGCTCACCTCTCACAGTTCTGGGCGACTTTAACCTCCCCACGTCTACCTTTGACTCATTCCTCTCTGCCTCCTTCTTTCCACTCCTCTCCTCTTTTGACCTCACCCTCTCACCTTCCCCCCCTACTCACAAGGCAGGCAATACACTTGACCTCATCTTTACTAGATGCTGTTCTTCCACTAACCTCATTGCAACTCCCCTCCAAGTCTCCGACCACTACCTTGTATCCTTTTCCCTCTCGCTCTCATCCAACACTTTCCACACTGCCCCTACTCGGATGGTATCGCGCCGTCCCAACCTTCGCTCTCTCTCCCCCGCTACTCTCTCCTCTTCCATCCTATCATCTCTTCCCTCTGCTCAAACCTTCTCCAACCTATCTCCTGATTCTGCCTCCTCAACCCTCCTCTCCTCCCTTTCTGCATCCTTTGACTCTCTATGTCCCCTATCCTCCAGGCCGGCTCGGTCCTCCCCTCCCGCTCCGTGGCTCGACGACTCATTGCGAGCTCACAGAACAGGGCTCCGGGCAGCCGAGCGGAAATGGAGGAAAACTCGCCTCCCTGCGGACCTGGCATCCTTTCACTCCCTCCTCTCTACATTTTCCTCCTCTGTCTCTGCTGCTAAAGCCACTTTCTACCATTCTAAATTCCAAGCATCTGCCTCTAACCCTAGGAAGCTCTTTGCCACCTTCTCCTCCCTCCTGAATCCTCCCCCCCCCTCCCCCCCCTCTGCAGATGACTTCGTCAACCATTTTGAAAAGAAGGTCGACGACATCCGATCCTCGTTTGCTAAGTCAAACGACACCGCTGGTTCTGCTCACACTGCCCTACCCTGTGCTCTGACCTCTTTCTCCCCTCTCTCTCCAGATGAAATCTCGCGTCTTGTGACGGCCGGCCGCCCAACAACCTGCCCGCTTGACCCTATCCCCTCCTCTATTCTCCAGACCATTTCCGGAGACCTTCTCCCTTACCTCACCTCGCTCATCAACTCATCCCTGACCGCTGGCTACGTCCCTTCCGTCTTCAAGAGAGCGAGAGTTGCACCCCTTCTGAAAAAACCTACACTCGATCCCTCCGATGTCAACAACTACAGACCAGTATCCCTTCTCTCTTTTCTCTCCAAAACTCTTGAGCGTGCCGTCCTTGGCCAGCTCTACCGCTATCTCTCTCAGAATGACCTTCTTGATCCAAATCAGTCAGGTTTCAAGACTAGTCATTCAACTGAGACTGCTCTTCTCTGCATCACGGAGGCGCTCCGCACTGCTAAAGCTAACTCTCTCTCCTCTGCTCTCATCCTTCTAGACCTATCGGCTGCCTTCGATACTGTGAACCATCAGATCCTCCTCTCCACCCTCTCCGAGTTGGGCATCTCCGGCGCGGCCCACGCTTGGATTGCGTCCTACCTGACAGGTCGCTCCTACCAGGTGGCGTGGCGAGAATCTGTCTCCTCACCACGTGCTCTCACCACTGGTGTCCCCCAGGGCTCTGTTCTAGGCCCTCTCTTATTCTCGCTATACACCAAGTCACTTGGCTCTGTCATAACCTCACATGGTCTCTCCTATCATTGCTATGCAGACGACACACAATTAATCTTCTCCTTTCCCCCTTCTGATGACCAGGTGGCGAATCGCATCTCTGCATGTCTGGCAGACATATCAGTGTGGATGACGGATCACCACCTCAAGCTGAACCTCGGCAAGACGGAGCTCCTCTTCCTCCCGGGGAAGGACTGCCCGTTCCATGATCTCGCCATCACGGTTGACAACTCCATTGTGTCCTCCTCCCAGAGCGCTAAGAACCTTGGCGTGATCCTGGACAACACCCTGTCGTTCTCAACTAACATCAAGGCGGTGTCCCGTTCCTGTAGGTTCATGCTCTACAACATCCGCAGAGTACGACCCTGCCTCACACAGGAAGCGGCGCAGGTCCTAATCCAGGCACTTGTCATCTCCCGTCTGGATTACTGCAACTCACTGTTGGCTGGGCTGCCTGTGCCATTAAACCCCTACAACTCATCCAGAACGCCGCAGCCCGTCTGGTGTTCAACCTTCCCAAGTTCTCTCACGTCACCCCGCTCCTCCGCTCTCTCCACTGGCTTCCAGTTGAAGCTCGCATCCGCTACAAGACCATGGTGCTTGCCTACGGAGCTGTGAGGGGAACGGCACCTCAGTACCTCCAGGCTCTGATCAGGCCCTACACCCAAACAAGGGCACTGCGTCCATCCACCTCTGGCCTGCTCGCCTCCCTACCACTGAGGAAGTACAGTTCCCGCTCAGCCCAGTCAAAACTGTTCGCTGCTCTGGCCCCCCAATGGTGGAACAAACTCCCTCACGACGCCAGGACAGCGGAGTCAATCACCACCTTCCGGAGACACCTGAAACCCCACCTCTTTAAGGAATACCTAGGGTAGGATAAGTAATCCTTCTCACCCCCCCCCCCCCTAAAAAGATTTAGATGCACTATTGTAAAGTGGCTGTTCCACTGGATGTCATAAGGTGTATGCACCAATTTGTAAGTCGCTCTGGATAAGAGCGTCTGCTAAATGACTGAAATGTAAATGTTAAATGTTTACTTACAATTCCTTGCGAAAGTATTCGGCCCCCTTGAACTTTGCGACCTTTTGCCACATTTCAGGCTTCAAACATAAAGATATAAAACTGTATTTTTTTGTGAAGAATCAACAACAATTGGGACACAATCATGAAATGGAACGACATTTATTGGATATTTCAAACTTTTTTAACAAATCAAAAACTGAAAAATTGGGCGTGCAAAATTATGGAAATGTGGCAAAAGGTCGTAAAGTTCAAGGGGGCCGAATACTTTCGCAAGGCACTGTAACTATTTCTCACACCAGAGACCCGAGTTGGTAACCGGGTCTTGACACTCTCTACTTTCTTTGTAGAATAATAGAAGACATCAAAACTATGAAGTAACACATATGGAATCATGTAGTAACCAAAATAGTATTAAACAAATCAAAATATATTTTTGATTCTTCAAAGTAGCCACCCTTTGCCTTGATGACAGCTTTGCACCCTCTTGGCATTCTCTCAACCAGTTTCATGAGGAATGCTTTTCCAACAGTCTTGAAGGAGTTCCCAGATATGCTGAGCACTTGTTGGCTGCTTTTCCTTCACTCTGTGGTCCAACTCATCCCAAACCATCTTAATTGGGTTGAGATCGGGGGATTGTGGAGGCCAGGTCATCTGATGCAGCACTCCCATCACTCTCTGTGGGTCAAGTAGCCCTTATACAACCGAGAGGTGTGTTTTGGGTCATTGTCCTGTTTAAAAACATATGATAGTCCCACTAAGCACAAACCAGATGGGATGGCGTGTCGCTGCAGAAAGTTGAGGTAGCCATTTTTTTTTATTTTACCTTTATTTAACTAGGAAAGTCAGTTAAGAACAAATTCTTATTTTCAATGGCGGCCTAGGAACAGTGGGTTAACTGCCTTGTTCAGGGTCAGAACAACAGATTTGTACCTTGTCAACTCAAGGATTTAATCTTGCAACCTTTTGGTTACTAGTCCAACACTCTAACTACATGGCTACGCTGTCGCCCCAACCAGCCATGCTGGTTAAGTGTGCCTTCAATTCTAAATAAATCACAAACAGTGTCACCAGCAAAGCACCCCCACACCATCACACATGCGGAGATCATCCATTCACCTACTCTGCGTCTCACAAAGACACAGAGGTGTGTAACCAAAAATGTCAAATTTGGACTCATCCGACCAAAAAACATATTTCCACCGGTCTAATGTCCATTGCTCTTGTTTCTTGGCCCAAGCAAGTCTCTTCTTCTTATTGGTGTCCTTTAGTAGTGGTTTCTTTGCAGCAATTTGACCATGAAGGCCTGATTCACAGTCTCCTCTGAACAGTTGATGTTGAGATGTGTCTGTTACTTGAACTCTGTGAAGCATTTATTTGGGCTGCAATCTGAGGTGAAGTTAACTCTAATGAATGTATCCTCTGCAGCAGAGGTAACTCCGGGTCTTCCATTCCTGTGGTGGTCCTCATGAGAGCCAGTTTCATCAAAGCGCTTGATGGTTTTTGTAACTGCACTTGAAGAAACTTTCAAAGTTCTTGAAATATTCTGTATTGACTGACCTTCATGTCTTAAAGTGATGATGTACTGTTGTTTCTATTTGCTTATTTGAGCTGTTCTTGCCATAATATGGACTTGGTATTTTACCAAATAGGGCTATTTTCTGTATACCACCCCTACCTTGTCACAACACAACTGTTTGGCTCAAACACATTAAGAAGGAAAGAAGTTCCAAATTATATTTAACTAAACGTACCTGTTAATTGAAATGCATTGAAGCTGGTTGAGAGAATGCCAAGAGTGTGCAAAGCTGTCATCAAGGCAAAGGGTGGCTACATTGAAATATCTCAAATATAAAATAGATTTTGATTTGTTTAACACTTTTTTGGTTACTACATGATTCCATGTGTTTTTTCATCGTTTTGATATATTCACTATTCTACAATGTAGAAAATAGTCAAAAGAAAGAAAGAAAAACCCCTTGAATGAGTAGGTGTGTCCAAACTTTTGACTGGTACTGTCGATATACATCACCAATTATGTCTATCCGACTTGTGAAAGCATCTGGATTTAAACTTGTTGGAGCTTGTTAAAGAAGTGTTTGAAGTTTCAGCAGTGGCGCCACGCCACTGATCTCTATATAATGTAGATTTCATCTCCACCGTGTTGAGCGTCTCGTCGTGCGTGGGTCCTATCCACACTCTTCAAAGGTCAGCGTTAGTGATATTCACAGACAGACCAGTGGCTCAGCAAGACGGGATCATGGCCTCCTCAGCACTGAATTGCACACATTTTATGTTGTGTTTTATTTATTGTTCGTTACTTTTTGGTAATATATTTTGCGATGCTGATGCTGAAGAAGATGAACATGCCAAACATACGTATACAGTGGATATGTTCAACGATGCTGTCCCAACCGCTCCCCACTTTGTCATGTTCTTCGCCCCTTGGTAAGCAAACTCGCTAGGTAGTGTGCAGTTTGTAAAGTTATTGACAATATTTAGTTGGATACCCTATTTCTTCACTAATTTATCCGATTTTCCAAGTTGTCAGAGGTGCTACAGGAACCGCTAACTTGCAGCTAGCTAGCGCCGCTTTTTGTTACCGGCTAGCTGTCTAAATAGCTAACTAGTCAGCCAAGTTGTATTATTTTATTTTTTTTGCTACAAATGTTAACTAGGACTTGTATATAAAATCTTATCCATCATTGCATAGATGACAAGTCATTATAATCTAGCTAACAAACCACACGAAACCAGAACTACGCTAACGTCAGTTAGCATGCTTTCGTTGGTAATCATTAGCGCCTTTGGAAACTTTATTTAATTATAAACTTGTGAACTTTCTGAAGTCACGATTAAACTTGGACTGACTCGTCCTTTAACGTTAGTCGACACAGTCGCTAGTTACATGCCCAGTGTTTTTATTTTAAATATTGTTGTATATATATATATTCTTTTTTCCCCAAGGTGTTCAGTTTTTGTCGCACGTTTTCTACCATATAACAGCTAGCCGAGCTAACAGTAGTGGACCATTTCAGGATGTGACCGCTTACGTGGCAAGCACTGATTGATGTAACTGTGTAGACGGGCAGGCACTTAAGATGCCTAAAAAATATACCCAAGATTTTTGTTTTTCAACACAAGAAACAATCTACTTGCTGTAGTAAAATGCCCCCCCCAAATTTAAAAAAATATATATTTTCTAAAATGTAAGCTTATAGACAACATCGCGGTTCTTCATCACTTCACAGGAGTGTCTTTACTTTATACCTCACCGAATACAAGTTACAAGCTGACCCCACACTGCACAATGGCTATGTGTATATAGACAGCATCTCAAAGAAACATAAAATGTATGGATAACTTAGGTCAGACAAACATAAGGCGGCACATTCTATTTCCATAGAAACATGAAGACCGTTAAGCATATGGACTTCAATAGGAGTGTTGAGTTGTATCAGGTGTCTCTCTTTTCCACTGAGACTGTGCTCTCTCTATTTGATGCCTAGCCTAATCAGTGTTTCCACCCCACAAAAAAAATCAGCAGTCTTAGTAGATGTGTATCTCTCAGCGGTGGCAACAGTGATATAGGGGAAACACTGTTAATTCCAGGCAGAACTGTGAAGCCTGTACCATCTCAGGAGAAGGACTTTGAAAGAACTGTGTTTTGCTTCCAGGTGCGGTCACTGTCAGAGGCTACAGGGGACATGGAACGAAATGGGGGACAAATACAACAACATGGAGTCGCCGCCCGCCTACATCGTAAAGGTTGACTGCACTCAGGATGTTAAGTTCTGCTCCAATGTCCACGGCATCAGGGGCTACCCCACGTAAGTACAGGGTTGTATTAATTAGGGCACACCATAGCAAAACATTTTGAAATGTTGCGCAACAGAACAGTTCCTTACTGGATTTCTTATTTGAGAAGTTCATGTACTACCTTGGGTGTATCTTCATTTTACTCCTGGGCTCCTGAGTGGCGCAGCGGTCTAAGGCACTGCATCTCAGTGCCAGAGGCATCACTACATTCCCTAGTTTGAATCCAGGCTGTATCACATCCAGCTGTGATTGGGAGTCCCATAGGGTGGCGCACAATTGGCCCAGCGTCGTTCAGGTTTGGCTGGGGTAGGCTGACTTGCCTAGTTAAATAAAATATCAATAAATGCACATCTTCATTTTGCCACTGGGGTAAATCATGTAGCTAGATTTGATTACTTATTGACCGATAGCAGTGAAACATTGACATGAATTTAGTTACATTTTTACACACCTTGTTTTGCAGTGTATGCTGTAAAAGCGGAACCTGGACCCTAGTGTGCTTATAAAATCTTCTGTCATTAAAAACAACGTTCAGTTTCATGTAATTACAAAGGAATTAACCGGTTAAGTGTATTGTGAGTGTGTCAGTCATCTTACACAGCAGTGTGGCCTAGTCATTGAGGCGAATGATCTCGTTGACCCCTGTGTTGTCTGTAGGCTGAAGCTGTTCAAACCTGAGCAGGAGGCTGTGAAGTACCAAGGCCCCAGGGACCTGCAGTCTCTGGAGACCTGGATGCTCAACACATTGCAGGATGAGCCTGTGGTAAGTGGGCGGAGTTACATGCATCCTATCATCTCATCTGAAATGGCTTCTCCTCCTCGTTTCCTTCATCTGATATGAACGCCTTGGACAGGTGATAGCGAAGGAACAGTGGAACGACAACCTTGTTATCGCTTCCTGTTTCCATGCTTCCACTTTTTCAACCTGTTTTCAGTGGGAAGGAAAGGAGGTGATGAAAGGTTGTCACTTTAACCAGGGTTTAGCCACGGGACGATCAGGCCAGTCAAGTTCTTCAACACCGATCTCGACAAACCATATCTGTTTGGACATCGCTTTGTGCACAGGGGCATTGTCATGCTGAAAGGGGGAAGGGCCTTCCCCAAACTGTTTCCACGAAGTTGGAATCACTGTATTGTCCAGAATGTCATTGTATGTTGTATTTTCCTTCACTGGAACGAATGGGCCTAGCCCAAACCATGAAAAACGTCCCCACATCATTATTCTTTCTCCACCAAACTTTACAGTTTGCTTGCTCTGCTATGGAAACCCATTTCACTAGTTCCTGACAAACAGCTTTTGTGCTGACGTTGCTTCTAGAGGCAGTGTTTGGAACTCTGTAGTGAATGTTGCAGCCAAGGACAGATGATTTTACATGCTTCGGCACACGGCGGTCCCATTCTGTGGGTGTGTGTGGCCTACAACTTCGTGACTGAGCCGTTGTTGCTCCTTGAAGTTTCCACTTCACAATAATAGCACTTACAGTTGACCGGGGCACCTCTAGCAGGGCAGAAATTTGACAACTGACTTGCTGGAAAAGTGGCATCCTATGACGGTGCCATGTTGAAAGTCACTGAGTTCTTCAGTAAGGTCTTTTACTGCCAATGTTTGTCTATGGAGATTGCATGGCTGTTTGCTTGATTTTATACACTTGTCAGCCACACCTGAAATAACTGAATTCACTCATTTGAAGGGGTGTCCATATACTTTTGTGTATATATAGTGTAATTGCACAAGCGAGCCCATAGGTTAATCAGCAGGCATGGTGATGTTGCATTAGCAGGCATGGTGATGTTGCATTAGCGTGCTGTGCTCAAAGGCTGGAGTTAACTATTGAATGATGATCCCTGCGCTTGCTAATTGTGAAAGAGTAGGACATGTGTAACATTTGTAGCCAGCACCATATGACTAAACGTTATGCCCATGAGCTAGGAGGTGATGTGAATATATTATGCTTACTGAAATTAAATTACATGTGACCCCCCCCCACCCCCCATTCAAATCGGCCTTACTGATTTGAACTTTCGTAACTACATAATATTTGTCTAAAACATAATAATTTCATACCTTGCCTCCATTTGTAAACAATCACATATCTCTATTGGAACAGGTTTCCAAAATTTAAATCCTATGTTTTCAGTCTTTTATGTCCAACAATAAATCATTGAAAACTTGGGGTCCAAATTAAAATCCACCAGTTGGTCTGAAAGTTAACGCAGGGATCTCCATCTGAATATAACCTTCAGACTAATGTTACGTGATGGCAGTCTTTATTTGGTGTGTGGCATGATGTTCTATGGGTTTGCAGGAGCCAGAGACTGAACTGGAGCCTCCCAAAGCCCCAGAGCCCAAGCAGGGCCTGTTTGATCTCACTGCCGGCAATTTCAAGGCCCACATCGCTAAAGGTAACGTGGGGGAGGATTGGGATCTGTCAGTGCAATATACATATGTCAACAGTCTCTTTATAGCCTGGTCCAGGATCTGTTTCTGATGTCTCGCACCATAGGAGTTGGTATTGCCACACAAACTGACCTGGGACCAGGCTTGTCTATTTATACCCGAAATATAAAGTATGTGAGGGTTCCTTAACGTAACTGTTTTTGTAAGCTGCATACGTCCATTTTCTACAGCTATTAACATAATTTAGATGCTGTCATTCCCTTAAAAACCATGATGCAATTCACTCTACATTTATCTCATGCAAACCGCATGTTTCCGGTCACTGGACAAGCACAACAAAAAATAAATGGTGGTCACCATAAATGTCCTGCTGAAATTGCAGCTTTTCAACCCGGTTTTGAGTTGAATGTTTTGTTTGAGAAAGAAAAATAAATTATTCCTGTTTTGGAGGGAAAAAGACAGGATATGAGAGGAATGTTTGTGTCCAACCTTTTTAAATGGTGGCAAGATGGCCTGTGATGAAATTGCGTAATGGGTAGCATTTAACCTCTGAGCTCAGTGTATTTTAGTCTCCGGGCCAGTAACGCACAGGCGATTTTTATAGTTGATGTAATTTCTCATGTTATTCCATCAACTAAATACCCATCCGTAAGCTGAAACGCTCTAACATGAGTTAATGTTTTTACTTATTTATTTTATTTCACCTTTTATTTAACCAGGTAGGCTAGTTGAGAACAAGTTCTCATTTGCAACTGAGACCTGGCCAAGATAAAGCGTAGCAATTCGACACATACAACAACACAGAGTTACACATGGAATAAACAAAACATACAGTCAATAATACAGTAGAACAAAGGAAAACAAAGTCTATACACAGTGAGTGCAAGTGAGGTAAGATAAGGGAGTTAAGGCAATAAATAGGCCATGGTGGCGAATTAATTACAACATAGCAATTAAACATTTACATTTACATTTACATTTAAGTCATTTAGCAGACGCTCTTATCCAGAGCGACTTACAAATTGGTGCATACACCTTATGACAACCAGTGGAACAGCCACTTGCATCTAAATCTTGTTGGGGGGGAGAAGGATTACCTACCCTTACTTACCCTATCCTAGGTATTCCTTGAAGAGGTGGGGTTTCAGGTGTCTCCGGAAGGTGGTGATTGACTCCGCTGTCCTGGCGTCGTGAGGGAGTTTGTTCCACCATTGGGGGGCCAGAGCAGCGAACAGTTTTGACTGGGCTGAGCGGGAACTGTACTTCCTCAGTGGTAGGGAGGCGAGCAGGCCAGAGGTGGATGAACGCAGTGCCCTTGTTTGGGTGTAGGGCCTGATCAGAGCCTGGAGGTACTGAGGTGCCGTTCCCCTCACAGCTCCGTGGCGAGCACCATGGTCTTGTAGCGGATGCGAGCTTCAACTGGAAGCCAGTGGAGAGAGCGGAGGAGCGGGGTGACGTGAGAGAACTTGGGAAGGTTGAACACCAGACGGGCTGCGGCGTTCTGGATGAGTTGTAGGGGTTTAATGGCACAGGCAGGAGCCCAGCCAACAGCGAGTTGCAGTAATCAAGACGGGAGATGACAAGTGCCTGGATTAGGACCTGCGCCGCTTCCTGTGTGAGGCAGGGTCGTACTCTGCGGATGTTGTAGAGCATGAACCTACAGGAACGGGACACCGCCTTGATGTTAGTTGAGAACGTCAGGGTGTTGTCCAGGATCACGCCAAGGTTCTTAGCGCTCTGGGAGGAGGACACAATGGAGTTGTCAACCGTGATGGCGAGATCATGGAACGGGCAGTCCTTCCCCGGGAGGAAGAGGAGCTCCGTCTTGCTGAGGTTCAGCTTGAGGTGGTGATCCGTCATCCACACTGATATGTCTGCCAGACATGCAGAGATGCGATTCGCCACCTGGTCATCAGAAGGGGAAAGGAGAAGATTAATTGTGTGTCGTCTGCATAGCAATGATAGGAGAGACCATGTGAGGTTATGACAGAGCCAAGTGACTTGGTGTATAGCGAGAATAGGAGAGGGCCTAGAACAGAGCCCTGGGGGACACCAGTGGTGAGAGCGCGTGGTGAGGAGACAGATTCTCGCCACGCCACCTGGTAGGAGCGACCTGTCAGGTAGGACGCAATCCAAGCGTGGGCCGCGCCGGAGATGCCCAACTCGGAGAGGGTGGAGAGGAGGATCTGATGGTTCACAGTATCGAAGGCAGCCGATAGGTCTAGAAGGATGAGAGGAGAGAGAGTTAGCTTTAGCAGTGCGGAGCGCCTCCGTGATACAGAGAAGAGCAGTCTCAGTTGAATGACTAGTCTTGAAACCTGACTGATTTGGATCAAGAAGGTCATTCTGAGAGAGATAGCGGTAGAGCTGGCCAAGGACGGCACGCTCAAGAGTTTTGGAGAGAAAAGAGAGAAGGGATACTGGTCTGTAGTTGTTGACATCGGAGGGATCGAGTGTAGGTTTTTTCAGAAGGGGTGCAACTCTCGCTCTCTTGAAGACGGGAGGGACGTAGCCAGCGGTCAGGGATGAGTTGATGAGCGAGGTGAGGTAAGGGAGAAGGTCTCCGGAAATGGTCTGGAGAAGAGAGGAGGGGATAGGGTCAAGCGGGCAGGTTGTTGGGCGGCCGGCCGTCACAAGACGCGAGATTTCATCTGGAGAGAGAGGGAGAAAGAGGTCAGAGCATAGGGTAGGGCAGTGTGAGCAGAACCAGCGGTGTCGTTTGACTTAGCAAACGAGGATCGGATGTCATCGACCTTCTTTTCAAAATGGTTGACGAAGTCATCTGCAGAGAGGGAGGAGGGAGGGGGGGGGGGGAGGATTCAGGAGGGAGGAGAAGGTGGCAAAGAGCTTCCTAGGGTTAGAGGCAGATGCTTGGAACTTAGAATGGTAGAAAGTGGCTTTAGCAGCAGAGACAGAGGAGGAAAATGTAGAGAGGAGGGAGTGAAAGGATGCCAGGTCCGCAGGGAGGCGAGTTTTCCTCCATTTCCGCTCGGCTGCCCGGAGCCCTGTTCTGTTAAACACTGGAATGGTAGATCGGCAGAAGATGAATGTGCAAGTGGAGATACTGGGGTGCAAAGGAGCAGGTGGTGATGTAATTACAACATAGCAATTAAACACTGGAATGGTAGATGTGCAGAAGATGAATGTACAAGTAGAGATACTGGTGTGCAAAGGAGCAAGATAAATAAATACGGTATGGGGATGAGGTAGGTAGATAGATGGGCTATTTACAGATGGGCTATGTACAGGTGCAGTGATCTGTAAGCTGCTCTGACAGCTGGTGCTTAAAGTTCGTGAGGGAGATATGAATCTCCAGCTTCAGAGATTTTTGCAATTCGTTCCAGTCATGGGCAGCAGAGAACTGGAAGGAAAGACGACCAAAGGAGGAATTAGCTTTGGGGGTGACCAGTGAGATATACCTGCTGGAGCGCGTGCTACGAGTGGGTGCTGCTATGGTGACCAGTGAGCTGAGATAAGGCGGGGCTTTACCTAGCAGAGACTTGTAGATAACCTGTAGCCAGTGGGTTTGTCGGCGAATTACATACAACTGTAAAATACATCAATTCTGTGCTTTCAGATTGTAGCTACCCTTACTAGAGGTTGACCGATTATGATTTTTCAACGACGATACCGATTATTGGAGGACCCAAAAAAAGCCGATAACGATTAATCGGACGGTTTAAAAAAAAATATATATATTTATATATATATATATATATATATATATATATATATATATATATTGTAATAATGACAATTACAACAATACTGAATTAACACTTTTAATTTAATATAATACAGCAATAAAATCAATTTAGTCTCAAATAAATAATGAAACCTGTTCAATTTGGTTTAAATAATGTAAAAACAAAGTGTTGGAGAAGAAAGTAAAAGTGCAATATGTGCCATGTAAAAAAGCTAACATTTAAGTTCCTTGCTCAGAACATATGAAAGCTGGTGGTTCCTTTTAACAGGAGTCTTCAATATTCCCAGGTAAGAAGTTTTAGCTAGTAGTTATTATAGGACTATTTCTCTCTATACCATTTGTATTTCATATACCTTTGACTATTGGATGTTCTAATAGGTACTTTAGTATTAGCAGCCTAATCTCAGGAGTTGATAGGCTTGAAGTCATAAACAGCACAATGCTTAAAGCATTGCGAGGAGCTGCTGGCAAATGCAGTAAAGTGCTGTTTGAATGAATGCTTACAAGCCTGCTGCTTCCTACCACCGCTCAGTCAGACTGCTCTATCAAATCATAGACTTAATTATAATATAATAACGCACAGAAATACGAGCCTTAGGTCATTAATATGGTCAAATCCGGAAAATGATCATTTCGAAAACAAAACGTTTATTCTTTCAGTGAAATACGTAACCGTTCTGTATTTTATCTAACGGATGTCATCCCTAAGTCTAAATATTGCTGTTACATTGCCCAACCTTCAATGTTATGTCATAATTACGTAAAATTCTGGCGTCCCAAACCGTTGTATATACCCTGACTCTGCGTGCAATGAACGCAAGAGAAATGACACAATTTCCCTGGTTTAGTATTGCCTGATAACATACATTTCTTAACTAAATATGCAGGTTTAAAAATATATACTTGTGTATTGATTTTAAGAAAGGCGTTGATGTTTATGGTAAGGTACACAACGAAAGTGCTTTTTTTTCGCGAATGCTCTTGTTAAATCGCCTGTTTAGCGAAGTAGTCTGTGATGCAATGATAAATTAACAGGCACCGCATAGATTATATGAAACGCAGGACAAGTAAGATAATCCAGTAATATCGTCAGCCATGTGTAGTTAACTATTATGTTAAGATTGATTTTTTAAATTTTTTTATAAGATACGTTTAATGCTAGCTAGCACCTTACCTTGGCTCCTTGCTGCACTCACATAACAGGTAGTCAGCCTGCCACGCAGTCTCCTCGTGGAGTGCAATGTAATCGGCCATGATTGGTGTCCAAAAATGCAGATTACCGATTGTTATGACTTGAAATCGGCCCTAATTAATCGGCCATTCCGATTAATCGGTCGACCTCTAAACCTTACTGTACATTATTATTTATTGGTACTTTTTACCCCTTTTTTATTCTCCACAATTTTCGTGATATCCAATTGGTAGTTAGTCTTGTCTCATTGCTGCAACTCCTGTATGGACTCGGGAGAGGCGAAGTTCGAGAGCATCCGAAACATGACCGGCCAAGCCGCACTGCTTCTTTAACACGCTGCTCGCTTAACCCGGAATACAGCTGCACAAATGTGTCGGAGGAAACACTGTACAGCCGGCCTAACCTGGACGACGCTGGGTCAATTGTCTCATGGGTCTCCCGGTTGTGGCCAGCTGCGACACAGCCCGGATCTGTAGTGATGCCTCTAGCGCTGCGATACAGTGCCTTAGACCGCTGTGCCACCCAGGAGGCTTACTGTACATTTTAAGTGATGTTTTCCAGTATTAACTACAATCTTTCTTTTTCCTCTCTTCTTCGCAGGGTCCCACTTTGTCAAGTTCTTTGCTCCCTGGTGCGGTCACTGCAAGGCCATGGCCCCGACCTGGGAGCAGCTGGCCACCAGCTTCGAGTACTCAGACAACATCAAGATCAGCAAGGTGGGTGACAAGTCACCGGCAGGGGACGAGAGCACCATGTTTGTCACATGTGCACCAGTCCAGGATACAGAACTTATGACGACTCGTTTGTACAGTAGAATGATACGATCTCCTTCAACAAATGTTATTTATGGCTGCGGTTTGATGTTTTGCATTGGACTGACAACGCAGTGACTTCTACTACCACTGGGTGTTCATATTTCCACATGAAAAGCTCAACTGTCTTTACCAGCTGGATATGCTGAATGAATTCTGATTTAACTAGTGTGTTGTGATTGGCCAGGTGGACTGTACCCAGCACTATGACGTGTGCTCTGAGAACGCTGTGCGTGGCTACCCCACACTGCTCTTCTTCAAGGACGGAGAGAAGGTACCTAGTTTGGTTGGCTACCTCACTGAAGAAGACATTGTGTTCTGTAACCCATTCATGTTTGTGAGGAGCTATGACATAATTAATGACCCATTTAATGAGTCAGTTTGTTAACGCTTTGCGGTGGTGGTGGTGTCTGTCCAGGCAGACCAGTACAAAGGCAAGCGGGACCTGGACTCACTGAAGGACTTTGTGGACAACCAGGTCAAGGCTGCTGCTGTTAAGGAGGATGATGAACACCCACATGCCAACGAGATCCCAGTACCCAGTGATGAGCCCGCCAAAGAGGAGGTACTACAGTGTGTGTGTGACTTTCTCGGCTGTCCGGTTTATGAACTTAAGCTACTTCTTTGATTTACTGGTCTTGTGGACGTATAAACCAATACAGGACCACGAATGATACAATCTAAAATGACCAATAAAACAATATATATATATATACATTTACATTTTTCTTCTTTCTTCCCCCTTGCAGTCTGGCGTAGTTACACTCACAGAGGCCAACTTTGACGAGACGGTGGCCAAGGGGCTGGTATTCATCAAGTTCTATGCGCCATGGTAAGAAACCGCTCCTTTATAAGCTATTAAATCCACATGTCTGTTCTATTTAAACCATGAAATGTACACTATTTAAGGCAATTTGAGTTGGTGATTTACTTCAAACGAGGGACCGCTACTAGAAGACATAAAGTTACGTGACCTCCCGTCCTCTCCAGGTGTGGCCACTGTAAGAGTCTGGCACCTACCTGGGAGGACCTGTCTCAGAAGGAGTTCCCTGGCCTGACTGATGTCAAGATTGGCAAAGTGGACTGCACAGTGGAGAGGACAATCTGCAACAGGTTTTCAGTAGGTGTTCTATATTGTACATTGACTGTCTGGAGCTGAGAGATGGCTCAGAAATAGCGCTAGTGAAGTCTTCCATGCTCTGGGGTGTGAACAGCAAGATGTTGAGATCCTGCAAATTGAGACCTGCTGTTGTTCTAAACACAAACAACAGCAGGTGTGACCCAGGGCCACAGGAAGCAGTGAACTGGATTAGCTGAGGTTGTGATCTCTGGCTCCACAGCCACCTCATTGTAGGATTGGTTGATCAGTGGTGCTGGAATGGTGGATCTGACTCCCTCATTGTTCTTTAAGTCAATGACCATCACAACCTTTATCACTAGGACAGTCCATAGTAGGATCATCACAACCTTTATCACTAGGACAGTCCAAGGTAGGACCATCACAACCTCTATCACTAGGGCGTTCTCTGGAATTTCCCCTGACTCAAGGCCATGGGGTCAGTAGTCTCTTCAGCGGCCAACAGGTGGAAATGAATGAATTTGTGATTCACCCTGCTAAACAATAGGGACGTAACAATTCACCTGTACAGTACGCATTGGCCCCCGTTTCAAATGTTTAAGATACAAGTGCATCGGTCCGCTGACCCCCCCCACCACTAAAATGTTGTGCTCGTACTACCATCTGAAAACACCATCTTTTGTGACATCTGATGCGTCTTCTCTTTCAGTGTGGAACTGTGCTGAGTCGTTTGCATACCAGACAACCCAAGGCAATATCAGTAGCCTAGTCAAATTGAGCACTGTGCCCAGCTTCGCACGCAGTACCAACACAAAGTAGGCATCAGTAGCCTAGTCAAATTGAGCACTGTGCCCAGCTTCGCACGCAGTACCAACACAAAGTAGGCATCAGTAGCCTAGTCAAATTGAGCACTGTGCCCAGCTTCGCACGCAGTACCAACACAAAGTAGGCATCAGTAGCCTAGTCAAATTGAGCACTGTGCCCAGCTTCGCACGCAGTACCAACACAAAGTAGGCATCAGTAGCCTAGTCAAATTGAGCACTGTGCCCAGCTTTGCACGCAGTACCAACACAAAGTAGGCATCAGTAGCCCAGTCAAATTGAGCACTGTGTCCGTCATCATCTGGGGCGGTGTGTCGCATTATCATCGGACTGAGCTTGTTACTCCAGGCAATCTCAACGCTGTGCGTTACAGGGAAGACGTTCTCCTCCCTCATGTGGTACCCTTCCTGTAGGCTCATCCTGACATGACCCTCCAGCATGACAATGCCACCAGTCATACTGCTCGTTCTGTGTGTGATTTTCTGCAAGACAGGAATGTCAGTGTTCTGCTGTGGCCAGCGAAGAGCCCGGATCTCAATCCCATTAAGCACGCCTGGGACCTGTTGGATCGGAGGGTGAGGGCTAGGACCACTCCCCCCAGAAATGTCTGGGACCTGTTGGATCGGAGGGTGAGGACTAGGACCACTCCCCCCAGAAATGTCTGGGACCTGTTGGATCGGAGGGTGAGGGCTAGGACCACTCCCCCCAGAAATGTCTGGGACCTGTTGGATCGGAGGGTGAGGGCTAGGACCACTCCCCCAGAAATGTCTGGGACCTGTTGGATCGGAGGGTGAGGACTAGGACCACTCCCCCCAGAAATGTCTGGGACCTGTTGGATCGGAGGGTGAGGGCTAGGACCACTCCCCCCCAGAAATGTCTGGGACCTGTTGGATCGGAGGGTGAGGGCTAGGACCTTTCCCCCCAGAAATGTTCGGGAACTTGCAGGTGCCTTGGTGGAAGCGTGGGGTAACATCTCACAGCAAGAACTGGCAAATCTGGTGCAGTCCATGAGGAGGAGATGCACTGCAGTACTTAATGCAGCTGGTGGCCACACCAGATACTGACTGTTACTTTTGATTTTGACCCTCCCCTCCCCCCCTTTTGTTTAGGGATACAATATTCCATTTTTGTTAGTCACATGTCTGTGGAACTTGTTCATTTTATGTCTGTGGAACTTGTTCATTTTATGTCTCAGTTGTTGTATCTTGTTATGTTCACACAAATATTTACACATGTTAAGTTTGCTGAAAATAAACGCAGTTGACAGTGAGAGGACGTTTTCTTTTTTGTCCTGAGGTTTAGATGGTTCATGCGTGGTTTTCAGTAAGAGAACATCCACATTCCTTCGGCATTGACATCTGAAGGAATGGGGAAGGTGAAGGAATTGCAGAGCTAGGTGAACTTGAGACCATATTACTTATCCATTCATTCCCTTCAGATCAGCAATCACTGAAGAGGTCGGGGCTAGCTAGGGGTTGTTACCTTAGTTGATGTCAGACTTGAACCTTTGTCCTCTTTCCCTCCTACAGGTGAGTGGGTACCCCACCCTGCTGATGTTCAGAGCGGGTGTGCAAGGTGAGGAGCATCATGGAGGGCGCGACTTGGAGAGCCTACACGGCTTTGTGATGAAGCAGGCCCGAGACGAGCTGTAGCACTATCCAATCAACATCCGTCGACACTTCTTTCCTCCCTCGCACAGCGTATCTGGCCAATGAGAGGAATCCTCTCTCCCATAGAGGCTAGCTCTCTTCTCTCTCTGATGGTTTTCCTTTCAGAAAGCAGTAGAATCAAGACACTTAAAAAATGTAATAAATAAAAACACTCTAATGCCTTGTTTACCCCCCTTTTTGTTTCTGTTCTAATCCAATAGTTTGTGACTGTATTCGTTTGGGCTGCCTAGTTCCTCTGTTCTTCTGGAAATGTAAATGATGTGATCGACAACCACTTTTTTACCAGCGGTACATAGTCAGACCGTGACAATGCATAGTCATCCCAACGCTTGACACAACTCAAGGACGGTCGTCGTATATTGGTGCCTGCCGGTTGTATCAAAAAACCGTTGGATTAACCTGACTTGAGTTTGTCTGAAATTTCAAAAATGTTATTTAAAAAATATATATATTTTTTAAGGAAATCATGCTGATAAATCACGAGCCACTTATGTAATGGTACTGCAGCAAAGAGGTCAGAGCCGCGTGACATTGAGCGTTAAGTTGACGGTACTTCTCATCCCATGCCAGTAACGGCTTAACTAACTTAACTCTCAGGGACACCCAGTTCCCGACCTACTCCATACTATCTCTTTATCAACTATATTTGTATCCCACTTGTGTTTTTGTCGAGTCCCCTCCCAACTGCTTGTTGGCTAGGTCGGGGAAGGCTGCGGGAAGCTACTTTTCAGTGTTTCGTGTCAAACTGCAATTTTTGTGTTCCTCTGACATTGTAAATGTGCTACAAAAAGTCTGAATGTAGACCTATTTTTAAAATATATATGTATGTGTTTGTGCTGTGAGGCTTCAGTTCGGTCCCGACTGCGGCCCAATATCAGGTGCCGCGTTGGTGTTACCAACGTTTTTATGAACAATGATTGTGGTCGTCAGTTCGTACACTCAAGTCAGGCCTTTTTGAATGGAATCTACCAGTTTGGGTCATTACAGGACAACTGTATTTGTCATTAACTCCATGTTTGACACAAAGTCCCTCAAATGGTTTGCAAGGGATTGTGTCAAATGTAAAAATATATATATATATTTAAAAATGGTTTTCTACGGCTAGTTCATTAGAATGGAACATGTCCTTGTGCAAATGCAATATATTTCACAAAGCTCATTTTAATATTCTGTTCTATTGACTAAGCGTCTATCAGGCCCCAGTATGAAACATTTTCCCAGTGAAGCACAAGAATGCCACAACATTAGTGCTATGGTCACTTTTGCTTTGGGTTTATCGACCTTTGGAAAAAAATCTGGAATGTTTGGTTTACCTCGTATGCTTGGAAGAGCAAAAACAGAATACCCCAAAAATATTTTTTCCACCCACATAATGATCAATTATATTTGACTTGTTTAGTCAGTAAGATATGATGACAATGTTGATTTTCCTTCTTTCCAGATGTAGTCTAAGTCTTTGAATATGTGCGCTATTCTGGGGCTTTATTTGGGGTGAATCAAAAGATTGTTCATGGAGTTGCTGTATGAGGCAGGTTTTACATTCAATGCTCAATTAAGGGAAACAAATGCATTCAGAGGCTAACCACGTATTGTTAGTACATTCTTTATGGATAGCACATGGTCTAGGCAGACTCCAGTGAAGGAAAGCAGTGTGGGTTTTTTCTTCTCGTGAGTGGGTTGTACACTGCCCATGAATTTTGTAAACAAAAAGCAAGTTGTAACATGAGATTTTGTAATAAAATGTCTTTTTCCAAAAATAGTTTGTATTTTTCATTTGTTCACATTTCTCTAATATGGCATGACATTTTAAGAGGTGCAATAAATAAGCTGAAAATGTACAAGTATTTACACACAAAAGTAAGTCTAAACATGATCACAAATGTAAACAGCAGCTTACCAGAGGTATATTTTGTGATTTCGGATTTTCTTTTGGCACAAGGGTATCCAATTTTCTGCTCTAGTCAAACTGTTCTGTTTATTAACCCATATGTCAATGTCTTAGCATGTTTTGAATGTTTGTCCTTCGAACAAAGTTCAGTAACATGCGGTTGATCCGTAAGTGCATTGACCGTTCCTATTCCTTTCAAATGAACAAAACATCAATGACAAATGGTCATAAACCACACTGAAGCTAATTTCAGAAAATCCATCCTAATCATTTGATCAGCTGGTTTGACCAACAAATGTGTTTTTCCATTCTGCAGGTTTTTGGGAATAATATGTTAACGTAGATTGGAATAACATGGAAATTGCAGTTTGCGGTACGTCCGAGGGATGAGGTGAAAGTCGTCTTTGGAGCGGTATGTCGGCTGAGGCACAACCTGCTACCTGATGATGAACCAGTTCAGTGAAATAAATCCACATGAGCCTGGCAAATATTGACCAAATTAAGATATTTTGAGGAGTTCACAACTAAAATAGTATGTGGTCGTTTCCGTTCGGCCTGTATATTTTTGGAAGCCAGGTGAATATGGTGGAAAAGCTTACGAGTACAATACATAACGAGGAGTAGGAAATATCTCTTTACATTAACTAATGTAGCGTGACAGAAATATTACAATATCAGCAGATTGTTGATGATAAAATCAGGCTTTGGTTAGTCAGACAGTATATTTTATTCATACAATGCATTGGGGAGGTATTTAGACCCTTTGACTTTTTCCACATTTTGTTACATTACAGCCTTATTCTAAAATTGATGTTTTATTCTCCTCATCCATCTACACACAGGCCATAATGACAAAGCAAAAACTGAAATATCACATTTATAGCTCATTTCAGGTCTCTCCAAAGATGTTAGATCAGGTTCAAGTCCGGGCTCTGGCTGGGCCTCTCAAGGACATTGAGACTTGTCCAGCGTTGTCTTGGCTGTGTGCGTATTGGTCGTTGTCCTGTTGGAAGGTGAACCTTTGCCCCAGTCTGAGGTCCTGAGTGCTCTGGAGCAGGTGTTCATCAAGGATCTCTCTGTACTTTGCTCCGTTCATCTTTCCCTCGATCCTGACTAGTTTCCCCGTCCCTGTCGCTGGAAAACATCCACACAGCAGGATGCTGTCACCACCATGCTTCACCATAGGGATGGAGTCAGGTTTCCTCCAGAAGTGACACTTGGCATTCAGCCCAAAGAGTTCAATCTTGGGTTCATTAGACCAGATAATATTGTTTTTCATGGCCTGAGATTCCTTTAGGTGCCTTTTGGCAAACTCCAAGAGGGCTCTCATGTGCCCTTTTACTGAGAAGTGGCATCCGTCTCGTCACTACCATGAAGGCCTGATTGGTGGAGTGCTGCAGAGATGGTCGTCCTTCTGGAAGGTTCTCCCATTTTCATAGAGTAACTCCGGAGCTGTCAGAGTGACCTTATGGCTTGATTGTTGCTCTGACATGCACTGTCAACTGTGGGATCTTATATAGACAGGTGTGTGCCTTTCCAAATCATGTCCAATCTACCACAGGTGGACTCCAATCAAGTTGTAGAAACATCTCAAGGATGATCAATGGAAACAGGATGCACCTGAACTCAATTTATAAATACTTATGTAAATAAGTATAAGTATATAATAATAATTTGTTTATTATTTGTAATACATTTGCAAACATTTCTAAAAACTTTTTTTCGCTTCATCATTATAGGGTATTGTTTGTAGATTAGATATAAAAACAAATTTAGAATAAGGCTGTAAGGTAACAAAATGTGGAAAAAGTAGAGGGGTCTGAATACTTTCTGAATGCGCTGTAGTTAGGCTAATGCTGTCTCCCCCATGTAGATTTCTACATGTTTTCTATGTCATTCGACTACAACTGACGGGATTGGCGACCCGCGCAGAGATAACATTGAGTCAATTCCCCTACGTCTTCGAGTTGTTTTGCTGTAATGAAGCCAGTAGCCGTCGGAGAATTTGAACATCACTTGGATGAGAGAGGGTGGAAAGCAGCACATTGGTCTGGTCCTTTATCAGTTCCTCCCTCACCCTGAGTATGAGAGAGGGTAGTACACACACTGACATACAGGCAGACCCAAGATGTCGTGTTCACACAGTCTCCGCTGCAGCCCTTGCCGCGGTCAGGTGACCGTGACAACGCGGCGGTTTGGCGGTCGTCAGTGGCAACCACAGGCCCTGACCACCATGTTCTTGTACTTCTTCAGGATGACGTTGGAGTTGTCGTCGAAGTAGAGCACGGAGATGGCGTGCAGCTTGGTGGCGGCGCAGCAGGGCTTGGGCACGTTCTCCGGGTTCATGAGGTGGACCTGGGAGGCGATGACAAGGTCAGAGGTCATAATATATACCACTTTTTTTTTTTAGCATTATTAGCTCTCAGCAGTTTTATAAGCCTTCTTGGACCACTCACCAGTGTCTGCACAATGGCATGGTTGGTGGCATTCATATGGGCGTTGAGGGGGAAGACACATTCTCCACCACAGTAGTTGGCAGCGTAGCCCTCAGGTGCAATGATCCAGTCCTGATACAATCACAAGAGGAAAAACATTCGATATGACTGACCAATCTGTTTAGCACAACAGGCATCATAATGGTCCGCAGTGTGTTCAGCAGGCTCTGTGAATGGGACGCTGAGGCAGTAGGGCTACTGTGCATATGTCTCAGTGGAGGCTGCTTAGGGGGAGAACGGCTCATAGTAATGGCTGGAACGGGGGAGCGAATGGAATGGCATCAAACACATGGAGACCATATGTTGGATGCATTTGATACCATTCCACTCATTCTGCTCCAGTCATTACCACAAGTCTGTCCTCCCTAATTAAGATGCCACCAACCTCCTGTGTGATATTTATTTGACTGACTGTTGAAGAGTTTGATAAAACAGTGCTCGTTCTGCAGTGTCAGTATACTGGCACGAGGTCCAAAGCTCTGTGTTGTGTATCACAGTAGTTCTCTCCCTCAGTTCCCTGGGTCTCTACATGTATCACAGTAGTTCTCTACCTCAGTTCCCTGGGTCTCTACATGTATCACAGTAGTTCTCTCCCTCAGTTCCCTGGGTCTCTACATATAGTCACAGTAGTTCTCTCCCTCAGTTCCCTGGGTCTCTACATATAGTCACAGTAGTTCTCTCCCTCAGTTCCCTGGGTCTCTACATATAGTCACAGTAGTTCTCTCCCTCAGTTCCCTGGGTCTCTACATATATCACAGTAGTTCTCTCCCTCAGTTCCCTGGGTCTCTACATATATCACAGTAGTTCTCTACCTCAGTTCCCTGGATCTCTACATGTAGTCACAGTAGTTCACTACATTACATTACATTTAAGTCATTTACCTCAGTTCCCTGGATCTCTACATATATCACAGTAGTTCTCTCCCTCAGTTCCCTGGGTCTCTACATATATCACAGTAGTTCTCTACCTCAGTTCCCTGAGTCTCTACATATAGTCACAGTAGTTCTCTCCCTCAGTTCCCTGAGTCTCTTCATGTAGTCACAGTAGTTCTCTACCTCAGTTTCCTGGGTCTCTACATATAGTCACAGTAGTTCTCTCCCTCAGTTCCCTGAGTCTCTACATATAGTCACAGTAGTTCTCTCCCTCAGTTCCCTGGGTCTCTACATGTATCACAGTAGTTCTCTCCCTCAGTTCCCTGAGTCTCTACATATAGTCACAGTAGTTCTCTCCCTCAGTTCCCTGAGTCTCTACATGTAGTCACAGTAGTTCTCTACCTCAGTTCCCTGGGTCTCTACATATATCACAGTAGTTCTCTACCTCAGTTCCCTGGGTCTCTACATATATCACAGTAGTTCTCTCCCTCAGTTCCCTGGGTCTCTACATATATCACAGTAGTTCTCTCCCTCAGTTCCCTGAGTCTCTACATATAGTCACAGTAGTTCTCTCCCTCAGTTCCCTGAGTCTCTTCATGTAGTCACAGTAGTTCTCTACCTCAGTTCCCTGGGTCTCTACATATATCACAGTAGTTCTCTACCTCAGTTCCCTGGGTTTCTACATGTAGTCACAGTAGTTCTCTACCTCAGTTCACTGGGTCTCTACATATATCACAGTAGTTCTCTACCTCAGTTACCTGGGTCTCTACATGTAGTCACATTAGTTCTCTACCTCAGTTCCCTGGGTCTCTACATATATCACAGTAGTTCTCTCCCTCAGTTCCCTGGGTCTCTACATATATCACAGTAGTTCTCTCCCTCAGTTCCCTGGGTCTCTACATATATCACAGTAGTTCTCTCCCTCAGTTCCCTGGGTCTCTACATATATCACAGTAGTTCTCTACCTCAGTTCCAACTGGGTCTCCTAGGATGTATTAGTGCAGGAAAATGTACAAATACCTGTGGAATCACTCATGGAGCATGTAGTTACTACAATCTCATCATTTCTTGCCTCTCTCTCTCCTGTGTGTGTGTGTGTGTGTGTGTGTGTGTGTGTGTGTGTGTGTGTGTGTGTGTGTGTGTGTGTGTGTGTGTGTGTGTGTGTGTGTGTGTGTGTGTGTGTGTGTGTGTGTGTGTGTGTGTGTGTGTGTCTCTCTGTGTGTGTGTGTGTGTGTGTGTGTGTGTGTGTGTGTGTGTGTGTGTGTGTGTGTGTGTGTGTGTGTGTGTGTGTGTGTGTGTGTGTGTGTGTGTGTGTGTGTGTGTGTGTGTGTGTGTGTGTGTGTGTGTGTCTCTCTCTCTCTGTGTCTGTGTGTGTGTGTGTGTGTGTGTGTGTGTGTGTGTGTGTGTGTGTGTGTGTGTGTGTGTGTGTGTGTGTGTGTGTGTGTGTGTGTGTGTGTGTGTGTGTGTGTGTGTGTGTGTGTGTGTGTGTGTGTGTGTGTGTGTCTCTCTCTCTCTTTCTCTGTGTATGTGTGTGTTGGCACTTTCTCTCTAGATGTCAGTTCAGTCTTAACAGGGGGTTCATTGTTTTGCAGGACTACGTGGCTGCATGTTTTCCCCTCCATTAAACTGACTGAGTTCACAGGCCACTTAAACTCTTACAAAATGCCCAGAAATGCTTCTTAAAATGGTTATTAAAGCAGTATAAAAGCCTGTTTGTTTGTCTGCTGTCTTCTACCAAATGTCTTCATTGACCTTCTTTGACATGAGATTCTGGCCTTGTTTCTGTCTTGTATTTTATTGGTAATGAGATGAACTACAGGTTGTTAACTCTCTTTCACTCTGCTCAAATGGGTATAGTTACATGTGGAATTATGGGTACTGTAGTCCATCTTAGTCCAATAGTGTGTCACTGCATTACTGGGGGTGAGTTAGATGCTTACCTGCCAGCCCAGCTCCCGGAAGCTGACGTAGAGCTCATGTCTCCTACAGGCTGTGTTATGGTCACTGCTGTTGTAATCTAAATGGGAAGAAAGAACTAGGAGGATAAGTCAGGGTTGAATCATAATCATATCCACCTCCGCTCTCATATATCGGATTGGGTAGTGAATGATATGTGTTTGGCTGTAGTTCACAGTAACATGTGTTACAGTGTGTCTGGCTGTAGTTCACAGTAACATGTGTTATAGTGTGTCTGGCTGTAGTTCACAGTATCATGTGTTATAGTGTGTCTGGGTGTAGTTCACAGTAACATGTGTTACAGTGTGTTTGGCTGTAGTTCACAGTAACATGTGTTATAGTGTGTCTGGCTGTAGTTCACAGTAACATGTGTTATAGTGTGTTTGGCTGTAGTTCACAGTAACATGTGTTACAGTGTGTCTGGCTGTAGTTCACAGTAACATGTGTTATAGTGTGTTTGGCTGTAGTTCACAGTAACATGTGTTACAGTGTGTCTGGCTGTAGTTCACAGTAACATGTTTTATAGTGTGTTTGGTTGTAGTTCACAGTAACATGTGTTATAGTGTGTCTGGCTGTAGTTCACAGTAACATGTGTTACAGTGTGTTTGGCTGTAGTTCACAGTAACATGTGTTATAGTGTGTCTGGCTGTAGTTCACAGTAACATGTGTTACAGTGTGTCTGGCTGTAGTTCACAGTAACATGTGTTACAGTGTGTCTGGCTGTAGTTCACAGTAACATGTGTTATAGTGTGTCTGGGTGTAGTTCACAGTAACATGTGTTACAGTGTGTTTGGCTGTAGTTCACAGTAACATGTGTTATAGTGTGTCTGGCTGTAGTTCACAGTAACATGTGTTATAGTGTGTCTGGCTGTAGTTCACAGTAACATGTGTTACAGTGTGTTTGGCTGTAGTTCACAGTAACATGTGTTATAGTGTGTCTGGCTGTAGTTCACAGTAACATGTGTTATAGTGTGTTTGGCTGTAGTTCACAGTAAGTTGTGTTACAGTGTGTTTGGCTGTAGTTCACAGTAACATGTGTTATAGTGTGTTTGGCTGTAGTTCACAGTAACATGTGTTATAGTGTGTCTGGCTGTAGTTCACAGTAAGGTGTGTTACAGTGTGTTTGGCTGTAGTTCACAGTAACATGTGTTATAGTGTGTCTGGCTGTAGTTCACAGTAACATGTGTTATAGTGTGTCTGGCTGTAGTTCACAGTATCATGTGTTATAGTGTGTCTGGGTGTAGTTCACAGTAACATGTGTTACAGTGTGTTTGGCTGTAGTTCACAGTAACATGTGTTATAGTGTGTCTGGCTGTAGTTCACAGTAAGGTGTGTTACAGTGTGTTTGGCTGTAGTTCACAGTAACATGTGTTATAGTGTGTCTGGCTGTAGTTCACAGTAACATGTGTTACAGTGTGTTTGGCTGTAGTTCACAGTAACATGTGTTATAGTGTGTCTGGCTGTAGTTCACAGTAACATGTGTTACAGTGTGTCTGGCTGTAGTTCACAGTAACATGTGTTACAGTGTGTCTGGCTGTAGTTCACAGTATCATGTGTTATAGTGTGTCTGGGTGTAGTTCACAGTAACATGTGTTACAGTGTGTTTGGCTGTAGTTCACAGTAACATGTGTTATAGTGTGTCTGGCTGTAGTTCACAGTAACATGTGTTATAGTGTGTCTGGCTGTAGTTCACAGTAACATGTGTTACAGTGTGTTTGGCTGTAGTTCACAGTAACATGTGTTATAGTGTGTCTGGCTGTAGTTCACAGTAACATGTGTTACAGTGTGTTTGGCTGTAGTTCACAGTAACATGTGTTACAGTGTGTTTGGCTGTAGTTCACAGTAACATGTGTTATAGTGTGTTTGGCTGTAGTTCACAGTAACATGTGTTACAGTGTGTTTGGCTGTAGTTCACAGTAACATGTGTTACAGTGTGTTTGGCTGTAGTTCACAGTAACATGTGTTACAGTGTGTTTGGCTGTAGTTCACAGTAACATGTGTTACAGTGTGTTTGGCTGTAGTTCACAGTAACATGTGTTACAGTGTGTTTGGCTGTAGTTCACAGTAACATGTGTTATAGTGTGTCTGGCTGTAGTTCACAGTAACATCATATGTTATAGTGTGTAATAGAGGATTTTAAGTGCCTCACACTCTCTTGAAGATAAATTCATTTGAAAGGTTGCCTAATTTAATTAGTCGGTGTTTGGGTGCATTGGGTTGGACGCCGATGACAAGCGTGTTTATAACTGTCGTCCTCGCTCCGCAGTTTGTTTTAATCATCTCCCTCTCGTCCCGCCCGTCCGCAGAGTCACAGAGTTAGGGACTCAGCGAGTGTCAACAGGTATGGTGTTTCAGAGGGGAAGGTCATTGCTGGCACGGCGTTCTGAGGTCAAAACGGGTGACTCAGACTTTCCACTGACCACGTTCCACTTGCTGATTTTTTGTTTTTCGCGTTCGTTCCCCCCCACCCCCCTACTAAACAGAGAGACAGTGAGGACAACTATGACTTCAGTTTTTTTTTGCATACCCCCCTTCTCTATTAAACAGAAAGTGAGAAGAACCATCATATCAGCACAGGGTGGCATCACTTCCTGTTGGCAGAGCTCCCCACCCAGGGGAAAGCCATCAGTGTGTGTGTGTGTGTGTGTGTGTGTGTGTGTGTGTGTGTGTGTGTGTCAAAGCAGTCACTCATAGACCCCCCCCCTGGAGACCAGGACCTAGACATTAAACCAGTTTATTTAGTTAGCTGGGCGTGGCGTTGTACTTACTGTTCCATCCTATGACCAAGTGATTCCACTCTCCGATTGGTCAATGCCAGCAAGCGCTCCTCTAAACAAGGCAGGCTTTTTACGAGGGCGTCAAAATAACCAATTTTATTTGTTTTGTTTCTCAGCGGGTCCACTTAACCCGTCATTATTAGAGAACCATAATTTGGATTCATAACCGTAATGACATTACGATGTAATTACTAATTAGATTGAATTAAACATAAACAGAACAAGCCCAGACACGTGACAACGTAAGACGAGCTGTAAGAGAGAGAGAGTGAAAGTTGCCCCGAAACATGACAGTACAAATAGCCTCCACTCGCTTCTCATAGGAACAGGAAAGGCTTAAACATGAGAGCAGCAGTCACCTGACTGGGGGGGTTTAACTCACGCCAAGGAGGAAAACAGAAAAGGTGGTGTCTGGTTCCGAGGGCGGGGTCGAGAGATTATCCTGGCCGTTACTGTCGGAGACCATTCAGGTGTTTCCCGTGGTTCCGATCGTCACATCATTCTTTCCTGTCTGGGCGGCAGGATAGCCTAGTGGTTAGAGTGTTGGACTAGTAACCGGAATGTTGCAAGTTCAAATCCCAGAGCTGACAAGGTACAAATATGTCGTTCTGCCCCTGAACAGGCAGTTAACCCACTGTTCCTAGGCCGTCATTGAAAATAAGAATTTGTTCTTAACTGACTTGCCTAGTTAAATAAAGGTAAAATAAAAATATCTTTAGATTAAGAAGGAGTGTAGCTACAGCGTCTACCCTAACGTGATGCAGGGCGGTCCTGGCCCATGTGTCCGTGGCCATGGTCACCCTGCTGTCAGCCCCCGGGCCGGTCTGGGTTTCCCACCACCTTGGCTGTGCCTCTGCAAGGTAAATATTTACAGAGATAAATCCGCTTCTCACTGAGGCCCTGGAGCCGATCCTGAGAGGGTACTTAACCCCTGTCCCCTGGGGCTAGTGTTCCTCTCGCATGGCGAGATGTGACCCGACTTC